>NC_056739.1:556962403-557084903 GCF_019279795.1 Protopterus annectens | reverse complement strand
GGTGCGGAGGAATTGTGATTTCTTTAGGTGTAACATTTCTAACAGGGCTAGGTCAGATATGGCTTTGTAAGTCAAGCAGATATTGCCTCTTAACAGATGATATGAGATAGAGAAAACCTGGAGTTTTTTTAGTCTGTCCATGTAGGGCATGTATTTAAGGCCTAGGATTCTCTCATGAGGTACTTTTGTGGCCTCTCCAGCCGTTGCAGGTGTTCAGTGAGGTACATGCCAAGTGGGGGATTATACTCTATAATTGGTCTGATGAGGGAAGAGTAGAGAGAGATGATGATCTCTTTCTTCCTGGATGCAAAACCCTTGGTAATGAGATGTGCCACGCAGAAAGGCTTCCTGACCACAGTGACAATGTGGTGGTCGAAGGAGAGGTTGCTGTCAACCTGTGTCCCCAGATCTTTTATAACATGTTCAGTGGGCTACCATCAATATGCTAATTAGTGGGAACTGAGTTTTTCCCAAAGGGAATGATGACGCATTTTTTAGCATTAAGCTTAAGGCCATGGTTTCGACACCAGTTGTTGGTTTCAGTGAGGCCTTTCTGTAGGATGTCTATATCACTCGGGGAGTTAATAATGGCTCCCAGCTTGCAATCATCAGTGAGCTTGCTCAGCCAGTCCCTCTGTGTTGGCCTGGACTTCTGAGAAGTAGATGCCAAACAGGAGAGCACCCAAGACCGATCCCTGTGGGACTCCACTCATGACTGGTCAACAGTCTGACTTGGAGTCTGCTACTTTCACACTGTGGGTTCTATCTGTAAGCCAGTTTGCAACCCACCTAGTGATATAGGGGTCTATGCCTAGTTTGGTGAGTCTATCAAGAATTCCTGAGTGGGGAATGGTATCAAAGGCCTTGGCCAGATTGAGATAGGCTGTATGAACTGCCTTGCCCTCATCCGCAGCTCTGGTGACTGACTCAAAGAAGTCAACCAGGTTGAGCAGGCATGATCTAACCTTCACAAAACCAATGTATATGTATGCTTTGGGACAAATGTAGTTGTGGGCTGGGGGCTGCACTTTATTTAGTTTGTGGATACTGTTAGCGGGCCTTCTTGTGTACTTTGGGTGGCTTTACGGTAGTTTGTGAAGTTCATCTCATGGCACACAATTAAATTTCCTGTATTTCTTTACCAGCTTGACATTGTTTCATTAGCCCCTTCTCCTGTTTTAAGACTTGCTGGGGGGGTTGGGTTTTGTGTCCTTGTTTGAGAGCTGGTAGTGTGATTGTAGATTTAAAACAGTTTTCTCAGTGAGCCATAAGCTAAGTTAGATGGGGTTAGGGAAAGGTTTACATACCATCTTTTACAACTGCTGTTGTATGCGAGGAGGAGATATCTCTCACCTTGAGGTGCCATCATCCTCTGAACAGTAGTGGGTGAAGGAGCTTTGCTTGTGCTCGCACAGGTCCTGAGGGTGAAATGGCATTTGCGATCCATGTGATGCTCACATGGAATGGTCATCAGCTGTACAGGATCTATACAGGTAGCACAGTCTGCATAATATCTATTTGGTCTGTGAGGCATAGCTGATTATTTTGCTTGATACCGAAAGTTGGCTTCTTTGTTTGGTTATAACAAGGTAAATGGAACCAACATTATGGGAGATCTCTCTGATAGTGAGAGTAACTGCAGTACCCAGGCATGACATATTTGTATGTATGTGTGGTGAGGTATCTGTTATCAGTTTCTTGCAGCCTCACCAGTTAATTGATTATGTATCATGACAGCCGTTTTGCATATGATAACACTTAGTTATGTTTCAGCTCTTACACAATGCTCACAGTTTCTAACGTCAGTTAAGTGTTGCCTATCTTTTCTGCTGTCTTTTGCTTTACAATATTTTCTGGTGCCATTTTTAGATTATGCTGGGGAAAACAATGGGGAAGATTCTCTTTTACTAAAAGTATTTGGGGTTATTATAAGCAGGTATATATTACCAGAGTTACACAGAAGGGATGGTAATTTATATCTTCCATCTTAATTTTCATTGCTGGGTGTATGTTGCTGTTGAAGCCAATTGCAGAGTAAAGCAGCACAGGAGAAGCTGCCAAGGTGACACTTTCTGAGAGAGGAAGAGGTACTTTATTTAAAATGTTATGCTGTGTCAGTGATTCCTCAGGGTTGTCTTTGTACTGCTTGTTTACAGAAATGCTTCCAAGTCTGTTTATACATTAAGTTCACTTGGCCCATACAGTGCAGTTTAGAGTTTTGGATGGAAGCCATGAGGTAGCCCAGGTATTTAGATGTCTGTAGTTACTGCTGTTTGCGTCATAAAACTGTTTGCCACATTGTGTTCGATCACTGATGGTGAAAGGTTTTGTTGAGGCATATGGTGGTTCCACTTCTTTAGGGTAGAGGCTGTGCAATTGATGAGTAAGGTGGACCCCTGGCAGCTCCTACTGTTAAAAATGTTTTGTTTGTGTGTGTGCTCAGCATTTACAGTTGTCTTTCCTTATGGAGATGGGGAAGCACAGAATGGGCATCAGTTGGTGGCCTAAAGGAAGTGCTCTTGAAAGGTAATGAATGCTGCTGCTGCGGTGGATTTTATGGATGGTGGAGTGGTGCATAATGTGGTTGCAGGTAATCCTACTTTAGTAAATACTCATTTAGGCATGTCGGAATTGGTGCATAAGTCACAGGTAGGATGAAGTAGGTTTGGAGTTTTTGTTTAAGGAGAGTTGGGGTTGCCCATAAGGGGGTAGAGTTACTGCAACTTGAGTTAGGGCAGGTTTTTGGGGCATCATAGTGGGGTTTTGCATTCCTTGGGCAAGGCTGGTGCTGATGTTCTGTGGGCTGTGCTGTTTTGACAGTTAGCACTATTGGTCAAAGTTAGGGACAGGGATGGATTAATGAATGTTTTCCAGCTCTTCAGGTTCCAGAATTTTGTATGTCAGGCAGTTCAGCTGGGTTTCTTGGTGGATTTATGACGTTCTCCTTATTGAGCATCATTTGATAAAGTTAATAGGCTGGTGGATGCTGATTGGACATCATGGTAGATTTGCATTTAGTAGTTAATGGCTGGGCGTTTGAGCATTCAGAAAGGATTGTTCCAGGGGATTACCATTTAATTACAGAGGTGACAGCAAATTTGTAGAAGAGGGTATTTTGAGGGGAATGGCTTTGGGATTGCAGGCCAACAGTAAGGAAGCACGTTAAAATGAAGGATCGTAACTGTTTATTTCCAGTTTGGTTGGTGTCGATGGATAGCAGGAGAATTTGTGAAGAAAATGATTAACTGTTATACAGAAGGACTTTAGCACTGTTAACCACTGTATTTGGCAACAGTGGGTGGGATTGTAGGACTAGATTAAGGGTTTGACAGAACATTATAAGGTGGATGGGCGTGTGTGAGGAGCAGGTTTTCAATAACCATCAGTTTGAACATCTAAGCAAGGTATTGTTTCATGGGCTGCTAGCAGATGTAGGCTATGGTTTGAGTTAAAAAAAAAATCAAGTGATGAAGTTTCAGAACAAGGGTGGATTAGGATGTTGTAGAGCCCTCTGGGTTCCTGAAATTTGCAAATTTTGAGGAATGATTATTCACTGGGATAGCCCTTTGGGCATATGGATAAGGTTGATCATGGGGATTTGCATTTGTTTACAACTGTTATGGGAGGGGGTTGTTTGTGGCTTGTTAGACATCAGGACGGAGGAAAAATTGGGGATGTTGAATACTTGGAGTTTTAATTTAATCTGGAGTAGGTTTAGTGGGAGTTGGGGATTAGGGTTCACTTTCATTTGTTTACTATGTTTGACAAGGTGTGTGAGGTTGTGTTAAGGTTAAAGGATTGCTGGAGGAGTTTGGGGCACCTTTTATAAGTAAAGCATATGGTAGGACATTGCTACATTGGTTAAATGTGTGTTACAGCTGTCTGTGGGAAGGAGTTTGACGGGAAAGATTTAGTACTTTGTCATGGCGTGGGACCAAGGTAAGGCAGTTCAGCTGGTTAAGGAGGATTTAACTGTGAGTACTATAGTTGCATGGGTGACACGGCTAAGTGAACTTACTAAATCTTGGTCGGTGGTTCATTGGTTGGAACAGTTGGGGTAGGCTGATAGTGTGAAGACTGACAAACTTTGATTATTGTCAAGATAGGTTTTGTTGCGGGGGTTGGTGTTGGGAAATGGAGGTTCATGGGGTTACAATTTAAGTGGCTTTTATGTTATGGTGCATTGTAGTCATTCAGAACGTGGTTTGGTGGTCAGCAAATACAAGGATGGTTATTACCTTTTTCTGCTTATACTAGATAGTTGGTGTGATGGCTGGATTGCTCTTAAATTGATTTTGGAAAGGAAATGTCATTTTGGTCATTATTATATACATTGGGTGGGAAATAGGGCTGCAGTTAGGCATGATGGTAGGCAATTGCCATTGTGTGGTTTCGCATGGCATTGTGTTTAAGGTTCTGGTGTTACCCTTTGACAGGTAATATCCTGGCTCTCACTACGATGTTAATACTGGTAGTTACAATAACTGAGAATTTAGTTAATATACAGAAATTATACAAGGTTATAGTTATTACTTTAGTATTGGTTAGGGATCTTTGGATTATTTTAACTGTTTAGTCAATTGGCAGCTTTTTGTACTTATATGACAGGGTTTTGGGGTTGATGACAGGGATCATGTTTTGTTTAGAAACAATAGCGTACACCGAATGGTGTTTGGCTTAACCCCCCCCCCTTTTATGGGTGGTTAAGTTATTGAAAATTTTGGTAGGGGGGAGGGGGAACAGCCTGATCAGGCTGGTGGGCAGAGAAGATGAAAAGGCTTGCCCTCTTCTGTTCCCCCGCTGATGGATGTTCATTTCAATGTTTTGGGAAAGGAAAGTGAGCTGTTGGAGGTTGCTTGATAAACAAAAAAATAATGTGGGCGGAGGTAAGGATGTTGCTTATTGGTTGGATGTTTAATTCAATAAGTGGTAAAATGAAGTGAGTGGTGGGATGCTGCTTTATAAGTAAAGTAAGTGAATGGAAGTATGGACACTGCTTACTGAGTCAGGATGAGTGAGGTCACGCTGTCCTGATTAACATTACATGAATGTTTATGCTGTGATTATAATCAGCTATACTATGTTTCTGTTGTAATTAATACATAATGGCTAACAAAGTTATGTTTATTGAAGTTTAATAAAGGTCATCAAACATCATTTGGTGTGATGTATTAAAGGGGACTGGGACAATTAAATTTGAAGCTGCCTTACACTATATCTATTAACTGCAATATTTACTTTTTTCCTACACCTAGTTCCTTCCAATGCCTCCATTTCTGTGAATTTCCAAGCATTAATCACATGATCTGTTATCTATTTGATAAACCCACCAATTTTCCAACTTTAAATGCTTAGTGTTCAACATGTACTAATGCATAAGTATCTTCTATACTGCAATAGTTGCCTTTATTTCATATGAATATAATCTAATTAGTAGATGTGTGTGTAATTGTTAATGTAAGTGTAGGAAGTATTTCACATCCAAAATATAAGTTCATTAGATATTTAATGTCTGTTCACACATGTAAACACATTCAGAAACACAAGCAAGATGCAAACTGAACGAACACAGGTCACCACACTGAGCAGCAGAAAACTAAAACTGTTTATTGTTAAGTGCTTTTCGTCTCAGGTAGTCCCAAGACTTCTTCAGACAAAGTAAAAAACACACGCCCCTTCTTTAAATACATTCAAATAGTGCACTACATACCCCCATTGGTTAAAATGGCAGTGAGTCATCAGTATACCTTGAAATGCTTTTAACTTAAAAACAAAGAGCCGCAAGCTGTGAGCGAACCAAAACACAAGTCGAACGGATTGCAAACTTCCGTCCATATGCACCCAAGATGTTGACAACTATGGTTCTAAACACACTAAGCATGTGCAATATATACATTTTAACTATCAGTCAGAGCTTTTCATGCACAAAAGGTGCTCCGATGCTAAAGGCTGAATGAAATACAAAAAATACGTTTTCATATACCAGTTATTACAATAAAACTAGATCCTGCCTATACAATACATAACCAAAAAATCACTTAAAACTACCTAATGATTGAAAATGTTAAAGTTATTAAAACCTATTAAGTCACCATAATGGTATAAAAATATAGAATATTAAACAATGTGTGTAACTTAAGTCATCTCAGGAGGCTCCTATCTTGTACAATACTAACTTGGATTTTAAAATTTTCAATTTCATGGACATTGAAATTGAACAACCTTTAGTGGAACTTTTAGCTAAGGGAAACATGTTCGTTCCTGACACTAAAGCTGACTTGGTAAAAGCTATTATTGATTTTAAGCTTTTTACAAGGAAACTCAACTTGAATGTACTACTTGGGGACAACCTTGCCAGTAATAATGGGTTACATATATCGAGTACTTTTTAACCGGTTTTACATCAAACTTTAGCGCTATTTGACACAATGTGTGAACTTGACCTGAGATGTTCTTTACACAAAAAAGCTCCACAGGGATGTGACAAATCTAATATTACCCTTGCAGAAAGGGAGCTTTTATAGTCCATCAGGGAAGCAGGGGTAAGGATCATGCAACCGGACAAAGGTGGTGGCATGATAATTATGAAACAGGAGGACTATGTGGATGAGTATTTTAAGGGGTGACACATATGAAGTAAAAACTAGACATGAATTGAACACAGCTTATAACAGGATTCGTTCTTACTTGAATGATCTATTTATAGAAGGTAAAATCGACATTGCATCCTTCAATTATCTCACCATGTTGACCCCAAGGATCCCTAAACTATTTGGTATTCCCAAGATCCACAAATCCATCTACGACCCACCAATGAGACCTTTGGTTGATGCTAGAAATAACATAACATACCCATGCGCCATATTTGTGGACAATATACTTAAAAAATATGCAGTTAGGGAACTGGATATTTGCAAGGACTCGTGGTCATTTTTACAGTACATTAATGACCTCGAATTCGACCATAACCTGAACTTCCTCACGGTGGATGTGAGGGATCTGTACTCCTCCATTCCACATGAAGAAGGAATTGAGTGGGTAAACTTCATGTTGAGGAAGAGAGGTGCACCCACACTGGAAATTTCCTTAGTGGATGAACTACTTAACATTATTTTATCTAGCAATTATTTAATATTTAATGACACTATCTTTTTACAGAAGGTCAGTGTAGACATGGAGTCACCATGTGGTGCCAGCTTCGCCAACCTCGTCATGGCTTATTGGGAACAAGAAATCATACAGAAGAACGAGTCCTTTACTAACAAAATATTTTATTATACACGATTCTTGGATGATATATTTATGCGGATTAGAGGTGGCGAAGCAGTAGCATTTGAACTAGTAAGCTTCTTTAACTCTACTACCGGTTGCTTATCTTTTACACATACGTTCAGTACTGACAGAATTGCTTACTTGGATGTGGACCTCTGGAAGGACCTAACTGTCAATGCTTTCTGTGCTAAAATTCACAGGAAGGACACTTATTCCAACACTTTCCTCCACTATAGTAGTTGTCATCCAGCCTACCAAAAGAGATCTGTAGTGAAAGGGCAACTCGTAAGGGATGCCCGAACGGTGTCAAAATTTTCAGATTTCCTAGAGGAATGTAACACCCTTAAGAACATGTTTTTAGGTCGGGGTTATCCCAAACAACTTGTCGACGAATTAATTAAAGAGGTCAGCACCAAGAGGGAACTGGGTACATGCCAACCAATTTTTAAAAAGTTTCAAAGGAATGAGTCGACAGCAACCCAGTTAGTGACACATTCCAACTTGAGTCGACCCCCTCCACCCTGTAGTCTTTTTACATCCTTTAGCACTGACAGTAAGGTCATCTCATCTATCCTTCAGAAAAAACTGTGTATTCATTTCAAATGACAATGGTCTTAGAAATAAATTATCCGAGTTTCCTAAAATTGTCTGGAGGAGAGGTAAAAATCTAAAACACCTATTGGAGGTCAATGGGACACACTTCCCAACCAGGAAGGGCATGTTTCAATGCAACATGTGCAACTTTGGTCTTACATGGAAACAGGGGAACAGTTCAGCTTAAGAGGTCAAAAATATAGAATTAAACACAAATTTAACTGTCAATCTAAAGCTGTAGTTTACCTTGGCCAGTGCCAACAGTGCCCAGCATTTTATATAGGCAAAACGGACAGGAAACTTGGGGAAAGCTTTTATGAACACCTGTATCACATCAGGAAATTAAAAACAATCAACGCCCTAGCAAAACATGTATCTGATAATCCCAATCATAAATTTTTGTTTAGGGCCATTGACTGTATAATTCTGGATGGGAGAGGTGGTCACGAAGCTGTTCATCTTGAAGTGTTAAAGCTTATGTGACAAATACGCACAGACGCATGTGGATTCCCTGGTCTTAATGAAATGTGTATTATTTATTGTATTTTAAAACTTAGGAGCCTCCTGAGATGACTTAAGTTACACACATTGTTTAATATTCTATATTTTTATACCATCAAGGTGACTTAATAGGTTTTAATAACTTTAACATTTTCAATCATTAGGTAGTTTTAAGTGATTTTTTGGTTATGTATTGTATAGGCAGGATCTAGTTTTATTGTAATAACTGGTATATGAAAAAGTGTTTTTTGTATTTCATTCAGCCTTTAGCATCGGAGCACCTTTTGTGCATGAAAAGCTCTGACTGATAGTTAAAATGTATATATTGCACATGCTTAGTGTGTTTAGAACCATAGTTGTCAACATCTTGGGTGCGTATGGACGGAGGTTTGCAGTCCGTTCAAATTGTTGTGTTTTGGTTCGCTCACAGCTTGCGGCTCTTTGTTTTTAAGTTAAAAGCATTTCAAGGTATACTGATGACTCACTGCCATTTTAACCAATGGAGGTATGTAGTGCACTATTTGAATGTATTTAAAGAAGGGGCGTGTGTTTTTTACTTTGTCTGAAGTAGTCTTGGGACTACCTGAGACGAAAAGCACTTAACAATAAACAGGTTTAGTTTTCTGCTGCTCAGTGTGGTGACCTGTGTTCGCTCAGTTTGCATCTTGCTTGTGCCAGTTTTTGTGTTTCTACATTCAGAAACACAGACAAGCAAACAGATGAACATACATGTACACACACCCATAAGTGCAGCAATTACAGCAACTTGTTGAGTGAATACATCTCAGATGTCTCATTGGAGCAAATGAATGAAAAAAAGAAACACAGAATGCAAGTCATTGCCAGTCTTTCCCTATGACTCTTTTCTATCCCTGATTTTGTCACATACATAGCCGACCTTAGGCATAGGCCAACTAGGTGGCCGCCTAGGGCACCGTTCTCGAAGGGGAGCTTTTCCAGTATTTCTTTGGTGTTGGTAGACCAGGATGGGGGCACCTGGTGGTGTGATGGGGGGTGCCATGGAGTCCTTTTACCTAGGGCACCAGTTGACCTAAGGCACTCCTGGTCACATAGTGCTGTGGATACTAGAAAGAAGAGTTCATCTGTAGTGTATCATGGGAGACAGAAAATCATAAAGTCTACAGAGAATCAGGGTTATTATGTTTTGTATTTTTCATAGAAGCAAAGATTCACTACATGTATGTTTATTTTTTTCTTTTCTCCTGTGTTGTGCATCTGAGGAGTTTTTATATTTAAGTAAGGAGAATGTGGAGGACAAAGTCCCTCATATGGGGTATAGGCAGTGTTCCCCCATGCAAAAAAACATTTTGAAGTATGTTTCATCTAATAAAGTTTTCTATGAAAAGTGTTTGCACTCCAGCAGTGATTCACTGTGTGTGTGTGTGTGTGTGTGTGTGTGTGTGTGTGTGTGTGTGTGTGTGTGTGTGTGTGTGTGTGTGTGTGTGTGTGTGTGTGTGTCCTTCAAAGAAATAATTATTTGCTGGTAGGTCTCAGAGGATTAAAGTCAGTCAATAATGCCAGACATTAGAGTTTCACACTTCTTATAGTTTAGGGAATGTGTGCAGACAGACTGCATAGTGCAGTCAAAAGACATTAGTATATGCTGTGTCTGTCGCTCTCGTTTCTGTTCTCTCTCCCTCTTTCTGTCTCTCATATGCAAACAGACAACAGACACACACACACACACACACACACACACACACACACACACACACACACACACACACACACACACACACACACGTGCACACACACGCGCACACACACATATGCACACACATATACACACGATTTTCTTTTTATTTCTTTTTTTCTTTTTAATTTTACACCTGGTAAACAACAAAGCCACATCTGGCAAGCATAAACAAATTGCTTTTTTCTGTCCATGCTTAATTACTGCTGGGAAGTGGCAGACTTCTTTTTTACTGGGCATTATTTGTACATTAACATCCTGCTGGAGAGTGTTACTTCTCCATTCAGGGGGAAAGGTACACTCCGCCCATTCTTTAAGCATTATGAGCACCCAACAATACATACAGCAGATCTCAATGACCCCCCACATGTTCAGTCTGGAGGGCAAATATTTGCTGACAAAGTTAGTTATGTCTCTGTTTTTTCCCTCTCAGCTCTCTCACCTCCCTGTTTTCCCCTTTTGCCATTAATATCCTGTTTCCCCCTGTAACTATCACTGAGGAGTCCTAAAATCTCCCAAAGCCAAAAACAGTAGATATGTGTGTTCTGACTACATGCCAGATTGTTCCTACACACACACACACACACACACACACACACACACACACACACACACACACACACACACACACACACACACACACACACACACTTTTAAAAGGCTGATCACTGGTGATGTCACAGTATTCCATATTAGCTCCAGTCTTCACCATTTACTTTGCCAAATGAACAAGGATGTCTGTCTTACAAAGTTTGTAGAAATACTCAAACTCAGCGCAGTCATTAACTGTCCAGCAGATACTCATATCCTATGAGAAGGACTAGCTTTCACATATTCCTAGTTTCAAGATCATAGACTTCAGCTGAATGCAAAAAGACCTTTTTCAGTAGGGGACCAGGGAGAAAAGGTCCAGTAGAAAAATACAATCTACAATTAATGATTACACTTGTTAGCAGTTATAAAACAATACAGAGTCATGAATGATAACAGTAGAAAGTATAACAGAAAGAAAGAAAAATGTATTATACAATGCAGTACAATAGAATACAATTTTAAAGCATTGCAATATGATGTAATTTTAATGTCTAATTTATTCATATAATTCAAATCTAATTTAATAATAATCTTTTTTGCAACTACTTTTAACATTTTTCCCATTCAGTTTTAATCTAATGTAATTCCTTAAAGACCTTGCACCCTCAAGAACCCTCCTTTGAACACCACATAGAAGCTATCACTAGTAAGTCCTAGACCACGTAATCTTTAAAGATATATATTCCAGATTCAAAGAAGTTATTCATCTTCTACTTGCCCCTGTTATGACCCATAAAAGAACATGACTTACCCTTCAACATGTACTTCTACAAGTATATTACACATCTTATGAAACCTCAAAGATTCCTTACAAAAATAAATCTTGGGTATGAGCTCTGAAAGCTACATAGTATATCTAAAAGCTCTAGTAAATCTCCTGCAGACTCTTGATGCAACATCTGCCTGAATTACAAGGCAAGTGACAAACTCCTGTTAATCCTCTTAAATATTCAATAACCAGGTAATAAAAACAACCTCAACCTAAGGATATAAACATACATAGAAATATTAACAGAATCTCTTGAGAAAATGAGTTTCTTTCCCAAAAGGTTGCCAACATTGCCACTACTCTGAAATTTTTGTTTTGAGAAAAAATAGCATTCAAAATATGCTTTATTTAAGGAAAAAACAATGTTAAAATTTAGAAAATTATTAAAGAACAATTGCAACAAGGTTTAATGACTTCACAAATGTGTTAATTGTTATAAGAAATGATTTTAAAAATATATGCCGATATCCTCTGCTGAGACTGAAATCAAAATATTTTTCCTAGTACATGAGTTTAAATAAAAAATTGTATATTTGTGTGTGTGTGTGTGTGTGTGTGTGTGTGTGTGTGTGTGTGTGTGTGTGTGTGTTTGTGTGTGTGCATGCATGAGTGCCCGCACACGTTTGTGTGTGTGTTTGTGCATGCACGAGTGCCCGCACGTGTGTGCGTGTGTGTGTGTATATGAGTTTGTGTGTGTGTGTGCATGCACGAGCGTCCACACACGTGTATCTGTGTGTGTGTGTGTGTGTGTGTGTGTGTGTGTGTGTGTGTGTGTGTGTCTGTGTGTATGTGTGCATGCACGAGCGTGCGCGCATGTGTGTGTGTGTGTGTGTGTGTGTGTGTGTGTGTGTGTGTGTGTGTGTGTGTGTATGTGTGTGTGTGTGTGACATAGGAGTGTGTAGGTATAATGATACAATACTCTAGCCAGTCTGTACACTGTCACTAAAAGGTTGTGGTCATTTTACAATGTTAAATGTCTCTAATGCAGTATTAGGGATTTGCTCTCAAAGTCATACAACCAGGGCTAATCTTAAACTAAACCTGCTGTTTGGAATCCATGAGTTGATGTTTCATGTAGAAAGACTTCAAAACAGGCTGACTGGCTGAAATTGTTGGTGTGAGACACTTGCTTGGCTGTGCTTAGAAACCAAAAAAAAGTGATTTGGAATATGCATACGCTTAATTATACAAAGTTCACCCACTGGTGACTGTTTCTATGGTGCTGAACAGAATCTTAAACTGACATTGAAAGAACTGATATGGACTTTTACAGATCTGCCTTTATGTTTTTGGAGATGTAGTCATATGCTTTTGAAATTCTTGGACTCGTGCTTTTGGAAACACTGCATGTTCACATGAATGATATACAGAAATGAAGAAGATTCATCTTTGTGTGTGTAGTGCCCCTGCTCTGTGTTGTAATAATATTTAATCCCACTGTGTTAACAGGTATTTCAACTGGCCAGACTCAAGGAGTGCAGTGCAGTGTTTTACTGCTTCATGCTTTCCCAGACATGATGAGTCACATTGTATACAAACAAAAGTTGCAGGAATCAAACTGAGGCATTCAGGACGCAGCTCGTTTGTATTTTATTGCCTTAAGCCGGTATGCCTACTGCAGTCACTGCTGAATTGTGTGGTTTACACATGAATGCGTGTATTCATTAAATGTATTCAGTCTCTTATAGGTTTGTTGTTTTGTTTTTTTCTTCAGAGTTTTTTAGACAATCAACACATCACTTTACCCCAAGCTGTACTGAAAAACCAGGTTTACTCCAATGATTTTTTTTCTGGTTACTGGTTACTTAAAAAGGAAATATTTATCAGAACATGTCACAAAGATGCCCGCCATTATACTGTTTAACTGCTACTTTTCTTTTGTCCTGTTGCAGATGATGCAGTGACAATGACCACACTTGGTCCCAGCCTAACAGACCAGCAAGAATCAATGGTGCACCTGCCATGTTACTTCAGGACTGAGTCTGAGACAGTTGACTTAAACCTTCTTACAGTACAGTGGGAATTCCAGGGAAATCGTTTGGCCATATTTGCTGACAAAATCCTGTTTAATAGCAGTAGGGCTTGGCTTTCTGTGGATGAATTGAAGAAAGGAAATGCTTCATTGATTCTCAAGACTGTTTCAACAGCAGATGAAGGGGATTATGAGTGCTATATCAGCTACTTGCCAGATATCAGACAAAATATGACCACAACTTTAAATATTGATGGTATTTTTATTTTATTTGACAATGAATATTGTATTTTCTTTGTTATTTGTCTTATATGTGGGTAAGAAAATGATGAAATTTCAGACTTGTTCTCAAGTTCCTGAACTGCATGTTTGTGCAACATATATATTTTGCCTTTGATTTCTAGCATTTGGATTACATTCTAAAGCTTTAACTTTTATTTAGAAATTTAGTCCTGTGTTGACCATGCATATTAGGGTCTATATTATAAACATGAAATCTGTAAGCAGCGAATACATGTACATCGACACATAAAAGTCGATGTACAAAAAAAGCAAAATACGTAATCGTCGAAAATGAAAATTCCAAATGTATTTCGTCAACCAACAACACAAGGCGGTAAGTTTAAACTAACTAAATAAACTTAAATTAGCACAGTTTTGGAGGGGGGCAAGCCCCCCTGCACCCACCACACCCCCTACTTAAATATACCAACTCTGAGACCGCACTACTGTGGGGAAAAGGATATATTTCCTCATCCCCATGATCACCCTGGTGCCCAAGCAAATACGTTCAGCATTTTCATTTTCGCAAATTACGTATTTCACTCTTTTTGTACATCGACTTTTATGTGTTGATGTAGATATATTCGCTGTTTTGAGCTTTCATGTTTATAATATAGACCCACATATTATATAGAATTTCTAAAAACTGCCATAAAATGTTGGTAACAAACTGTCTAAATAGAATCTTTATAGAGGGGGTAAGCCTCCATTGTCACCACACTGAACACCTAAAGATGTTATGCTTGTGGAAAGATTACATGGTCACATGACTGACACTGAAATTAAGAAGATTCAGCTTTGAATGGATGGCCTAAATACATGCATAAATACACAGGTAATTTTTAAATAAAAAAAAGAAAAAAACACTCAGTAATTTTAGACAACAGATCTAAGAATAATTTTCCATCAACATACGGAATCATTTTAAAGAGAAAGTTATTTGTTCCCTAAAACTCATTAGCAGGGTTTCAAAACCCTTAGAAAGACAGTACTGAAAAAATGAGCAGTAAAAACAAAAAAGTAGCAATAAAAGTGCTCCAAAACAAATCTGAAATATATAAAAATAGAGAAATGAATACAAACAGTAAGTGTTTTTATGACATAGACTTATAAGTCAGTAAATTCTTCAGACTGTGGTACTGCATTGTAAGATCACACCATTTAAACGTGAAATGAAAGAACATTTGAATGATAGTGATTTTTAAATGAAATGTTAAATACAATTTGCTAATGCAGGATGATCTGACTGTTTTCAAAAGTAAGAAATCTGTTTTGAGAAGTGATAAATATAGAATTCCTATTATTTTTAGTGTTCTAAAACTACATAAGAATTTTGACAGACCTCTTAAGAGACCAGTAGTAGCAGGGGCGGTCTCTATGATTGAGCCACTCTGTTTTTGGATAAAATTTTAAGGGCTTTGTGGGAAAGGCTAATTTTGTTATTAAGGATTGTTTTGATTTTCTTACTAAAATAAGAGGTAAGAATATTAAAGAAGGTACTTTTTTGTTTCAGCTGATGTTCAGTTTCTTTTTACAATGACAATAATAATATAATAACAATATAATTATGATTAGAGTGCTGGGGGAGTGAATTAATGAAGGAGAAGAATTTAGAACCTAAAGATATTAGGTTAAATACAGAGCTGATGGATATTATTCTGCACAACTATTTAATTTGTTTTTCAAATTAATGTGGAAACAAAACTGTGGAGTAGCAATGGGATGTCTGTAGACCCCCAGCTATGCCAATTTAATTTTAACACAATGTGTAAAGAAATATGTCTACCTTCACAGACACTACCTAAATGTTAATTATGGGCATTGTCTTGTTGATATTTTTTTTCATGTTGGAGAGTACTTTAGAGATTTGAGGAATTTTTTGAATGACATTAATGAGACCACCACTTTTCTAAAATTTAAAGAGAGTATATCTGAATTGAGTGTGAAGTTTTTGGATACTGATTTTTTATAAGGACGTCAGTGGCAAGATGTAACAAAACGCAGCCCCAGGAATGTTACAAGTAATTCTATTTTACATTTTTCTAGTATGAATCCTAAGAAAATGACAGAAGGTAGAGTATATGGGAAGGCTAAAAGACGTAGATGATTAACAAGTGATAGTGAGGATGTAACACTGTTACAACACCTAGAGGTGAAGTTTTTACAAAGAGGTTATCCCAAGAACAGGTTTTGTGAGATACTGAAAAGGACTTTCTGATAGTGCGAGACTGTCAGAGGAAACGATAAGACTGGAAATCAGAAATGGCTATGACTTTTTTCTGTGGATTTTTATTGTATTTAAAATATATTTAATAACTGAAAAATTATATAAGTACGTGACATTTTAGCTGACAGTTTGGCTATGTCTCTCAGGATTGTTACCAAATGAGAAAAAAAGTCTGAAATGGATATTTGACAGCCGTAACACCATGATGATAAAAATAGATAAAGTAGAAACTTATACATGTGAGAACTGTTTATAATGTCGATATAAAGAGCATGGTTCACATTGTTTTTAGAAATCTTTTTATAAATTTGTAACTTCCACTGTTTTTTTCTACATGTGACTCTGATTATGTTGCATGTGTTATGTTAGAAAGAGAACTAGATCTTTAAAAAAATGAGAATATACGAACATCAATATGCTATTGTTAAATGTGATTCTTTCAATGCACTTTACTGATATAATGTAGCTTGCAACAATTTTAAGTGTTTTTTTTTGTTCTGGATTTTTAGAATAAAGGCATTCATGATGGTGACAGGGAAAATTTGTTAAAAGTTAGGGAATTAAAATGGAACCTTCGGTTGAATCCCCTTGAGTTACCAGGACTGAGTGGCTCTTTAAACTTTAAATGTATTTTAAAAATGAAGGGGTTTGGCCAATTAATATTCAGTACAAAGGGTGCTTATTGGGAGACCAATGTGACAAAGTGATTTATTGTATCTGTAAAGAATGTGATCTTACAATGTAGTATTACAGTCTGACTAAGTTACTGACTTATACGTCTGTGTGATGAAAACTCCTACTTCTTCTTCTTCTTCGTCTTTCGGCTGTTCCCATTAGGGGTCGCCACAGCAGATCATCTGTTTCCATTTCTTCCTGTCCTCTGCATCTTGCTGTGTCACACCAACCACCTGCATGTCCTCTCTCACCACATCCATAAACCTTATCCTAGGCCTCCCTCTTTTCCTGTTACCTGGCAGTTTCATCCTTAGTATCTTTTTTCCCAATATACACAGCATCCCTCCTCAGCACAAACCAATGCAATATCACCCCTCTGGCTTTGTCTCCAAACCATCCAACCTGAGCTGACCCTCTAATATGCCGATTCCTAATCCTGTCCATCCTCATCACACCCAATGCAAATCTTAATATCTTTAATTCTGCCATGTCCAGCTCTGACTCCTGCCTTTTTGTCAATGCCACCATCTCCAACCCATATAACATAACTGGCCTCACTACCCTCTTGTAGACCTTCCCTTTCACTCTTACTGGTACCCGTCTGTCACATATCACTCCTGATACTCTTATCTTCTCTACCCACTCCACCCTGCCTGTACTCTCTTCTTCACCTCTCTTCCACACTCACCATTACTGTGAACTGTAGATCCCAAGTATTTAAACTCATCCACTTTCGTCAACTCTACTTCCTGCATCCTCACCGTTAACCTATCCTCCATCTCATTCACACACTTATATTCTGTCTTAGTCCTGCTGACCTTCATTCATCTCCTCTCTAGAACATATCTCCACTTCTCCAAGGTCTCTTCAACCTGTTGCCTACTCTCATTATAGATCACAATGTCATCTGCAAACATCATAGTCCACGGGGACTCCAGTCTGATCTCATCTGTCAACCTGTCCATCACCACTGCGAATAAGAAATGGCTCAGAGCTGATCCTTGATGTAATCCCACCTCCACCTTAAAGGTATCTGTCAATCCCACCACAGACCTTACCACTGTCACACTACTCTTGCTTATATCCTGTACAACTCTTACAAACTTCTCTACCACTCTCAACTTCCTCATACAGTACAACTCTCTCTAGGCACCCTGTCATATGCTTTCTCTAAGTCCAAGAAGACATAATGCAACTCCTTCTGACCTTCTCTATACTTCTCCGTCAACACTTTCAGAGCAAACATCACATCTGTAATGCTCTTTCCCAGCATTAAATATACTGCTGATCACTCATCATCACCTCCCTTCTTAACCTAGCTTCCACTGCTCTTTCCCATAACTTCATGCTGTGATTGATCAGTTTTATCCCTCTGTAGTTACTACAGCTCTGCACATCACCCTTATTCTTAAAGGCTGGTACCAAAACACTTTTTCTACACTCCTCAGGCATCCTTTCACTTTCCAAGATTTCATTAAACAATCTGGTTAAAAACTCCACTGCCATTTCTCCTAAACACCTCCATGCTTCCACAGGTATATCATCTGGACCAACAGCTTTTCCATTCTTCATCCTCTTCATAGCTGTCCTTACTTCCTCCTTGCTAATCCATTGCACTTCCTGATTCACTATCCCCACATCATCCAACCTTCTCTCTTTCATTCTCTTCATTCACCAGCCCCTCAAAGTACTCTGTCCATCTGGTCAACATACTCTCCTCACTTGTGAGTGTGTTCCCCTCATTATCCTTTATCACCCTTACCTGCTGCACATCTTTCGCAGCTCAGTCCCTCTGTCTAGCCAATTGATTCAGGTCCTTTTCTCCCTCCTTAGTGTCCAACCTTTCATACAGCTCTCCATACACCTTATCCTTAGCCTTCGCCAACTCTCTCTGCCATGCACCTCATCTCCTTCTATTTCTCTCTACTTTCTTCATCACTCTGACTATCCCACTTCTACTTTGCCAACCTCTTTTACTGTATACTCTCCTGTACTTCCTCATTCCACCACCAGGTCTCATTGTCCTCCTTCCTCTGTCCAGATGTCACACCAAGCACCTTTCTAGCTGTCTCCCTTACCAGTTCTGCTGTAGTTACCCAGCTATTCGGGAACTCTTCACTGCCCCCAGTGTCTGTCTTAACTCTTCCCTGAATTCCACCTCACAATCACCCTTTTTCAACTTCCACCATTTGATCCTTGGCACTGCCCTCACACTCCTCCTCATCTTCTTGATCACCAATGCCATCCTACAGACCACCATTCTATGCTGCCTAACTACATTTTCCCCTGCCACCACTTTACATTCTCCAATGTCCTTCAGACTGGCCCTCATGCATAGGATATAATCCACCTGTGTGCATCTTCCTTCCCTCTTGTACATCACCTTTTGCTCCTCCCTCTTCTTAAAATACATATTCACCACAGCCATGTCCATCCTTTTCAAAAAGTCCACTACCATTTGACCTTCAGCATTCCTCTCCTTAACACCACACCTACCCATCACTTCCTTATCCCCTCTGTTGCCCACTGAAATCCATTCCAATCACCAGTCTCTCACCCTTAGGTACACTCACCACCACTTCATCCAACTCACTTCAAAATGTTTCTTTCTCATCCATCGTATACCAAACTTGCAGAGCATATGCACTAACAATATTCATCATTACACCTACTGTTAGTATTACATTGTCTATTTTATATACTTTAACTTTGTTTTGGAGTGTTTTTATTATTACAGTTTCAAAACAAAATTACTAAAATAAAACAAAGGGTAGTAAGCACATGCATAGGGTATCTGTAGTACAACTGTGCTGTGTGAAGTATGCAGAAACACTCAGCTTCAGGAAAAAGAACCAATATACACTGGAGTTACTTTAACAAAAGTAAGAAATATATTTGCAAAATAACTTCTGTGTAAAAACTAATGATCACTGCAGGAAGAGAATATAAACCTAAGTCACATCTTCAAACAACTCAAACCTTCCCAAATACCTGGTATTTTACTATTCACTGAAACTCTGCTTAGATAGGTTCGGATTCAGGTACTACACTAACTGCCTTTGTAGGCCTTTTTAAGTGTAACCAGTTTTCCATTTGGTGCTTGAATTACCTTATCCCATTTGGTGTTAGATTAACCATACTGATCCCATAATTGATAATTATGTATTACTCCTAGAGAGAATAACTGGGATCATGGCATGGACAATCTGACAGGACATATGTGTGGGATTAAAGCATTTAGGAATGGCTTCTGTCCAATAGTAGTAGTAGTACAAGGGATAATCCTGGAATAAATTTTCTATTACCCATCCACAGATGCAAGTTGCACTTAAATATTTTCAGGGATAAGTTTTATATGGATAGAGGGGTCCGCTCCAGAGCAATTGTATCTTCTGCAAGATTTTTTTGTCTGTTTCAAACCACTCTGTTGATTTTGCAGAAAAGGTTTAGGTCCCTGGACTGAATATTTTCAATGCCATTTGACTTGTTGATGTGTAGTAGGTCCAGCAGTACTGGGTATGAGGATGCCTTATATGCCAGACACAGGTTACCTCTTAGCAGTCTACAGGACACAGAGAATATTGACAGGTCTTTGAGGTGATACATATAGGGCATATTGTTTAGGCCTTGTATCCTGTTAGTAAGGTATCTCTGTGGGTGCTCCAGTTGATGCACGTGTCTAGAGGGATAGATGCCAAAGGGGGCATTATACTCAATGACTGGCCTAATGAAGGTTGGGTAAAGGATGATAATGACATCTCTAGATCTGGTCATAATCCTATTGTTTATAAGCTGCGCAGTATAGAAGGACTTTCTTATGTAAGCAGACACATGTTGGTCGGAGGTTAGGTCGGTGTCCACACAGGCTCCCAAATCAAAATGGGTCAACTCTCAGGGTATATTGTAAATGTGGTAGTTCTGTGGGGTAGGAAACTTCCCAACAAATACAATAATGCAGTTTTTTGGCACTTAGTTTCAGTACATGATTCTGGCATAAGTTATTTCTTTGGACTAGACCTTCCTGCAGGATGGTTAAGTCATTGGGGGATTCAGTAACTGCTCCTAACTTGCAGTCATCAGGAAATTTATTAAGCCAGAACTCATTGGTATTGGCTTTTACATCACAGAAGTAGATGCCAAACAGGAGAGGTACCAGCACTGAATCCTGGGGCCTCCACTATAGTTACTGGTTTCTTTGTGGAGGTAACTTCCCTTATTTTGATCTCTTGCATCCTATCTGTAAGCCAGTTGTCAATCCAGCCAGTGATGTACACATGTATTCCCAATTTATGTAGCTTTCCTACTATGCCTGAGGGGGGATTGTGTCAAATGTCTTGGCCAGCGGTATGTACTGTTTTATCTTCTCAATTGCTTTGGTGACCTTTTCAAACAAGTCCACCAGGTGAAGGAAGCATGACCTGCCCTTGATGAATCCAAACTGAGATTGAGAGTGTTTGGAGGTTCCCAGTGTCCTCATTGATTAATTCTATGATAAGTCTTTCCATGGCTTTCCATATGAGGCTGGTCAGACTTATGGATCTGTAACTGCCTGGGTCTGTGGAAGGTCCTCCCTTATGCAAGAGTATGAGTCTAGCTGCTCTCTATTTGCTTGGTACAAAATCTGTATGGAGGCTGAGGTTGAGCAGCATTGTTAGTGGGTGGTTAAATCATGCTTCATGCTATTTATAATGCATTCAGAGATATTGTTAGGATCCATCAATAGAGTAGTTTTAGTTTTTGAATGAGCTTTTAGGACTTGGTCTTATGTGATATCTGGAGCCGAGTCAGTTTAGGTATATCTTGACAGACAGATGGAGGGGAGGTGGGGGGTGAAGCTAGAGCTGAATTTATTGACCTGTATGTTAGCTATATCTTCGGTCTCAGTTTAAGTAACAGTGTTCACAATCAGCTCAGTGTATTCTTGCATTGTGCTTTTGAGATTACGAACATAACTAAAACTGGCATTGTGATTTTCTTTTGTTATTTTAGCCCTCAAACTTGGCTTTGCTGGATTTTATAAAGCCCCTCAGTTGTTTATTATTTCAGTGACAAGGGCTATATCATTCCAGAAATTACCCTTATTAATAGTGGTCAAATTTCTCTAACTTTCATTGTAAAGCTTGCTGAATTTATGGTTTCATGATACTACTATGGAGCTTACTGGGTCTTAATATTACTTTTCAAAATAATCATTCAACTGAAATTTTACAACCTGTTTTATATCCTCTACCTGTGTGTGTGTGTGTGTGTGTGTGTGTGTGTGTGTGTGTGTGTGTGTATACATACATATATATATATATATATATATATATATATAGACATATGTATATATATATATATATATATATATATATATATATATATATATACATATATATATATATATATATATATATATATATATATATATATATTTATATGTATATATATATATATATAAAAACACCAAAACAAAAGTCCGGCAATACTGAAATACATATATTACATATAAATTTCACATATTTCACACTGAGCTAATCAGAGGAAAGGCACTGAGCAAGCTGATCTGTGATATATAACATTAAGTATCCTTTTTTTTGCTTATTTTTACGAGTTATTTATAGCACTTTTAGTGTCTGCAAATACTTTTCTAGCTAGTTTCACTATGCGTGAGGTATTAACTCAAAATTTTCTACAATTGTTGAGCATCTGGTTCGGTTTGCTTGTTCTGATTATGGTTTCCTACCCTGCCTCCCTATTGGTATCCTGTTTTTATACTTCGTGGCTTTGCAGTTGCCCGCCCCTACTGTAAATTTGATCTGGGACAATCCTCCCAGTCTAGTGTCATTACCTCATTCTACCTAATCCAGGGAGAAAATTTGAGAAGACCAACCCACTTAGTTTCTGCTCCTCCTTTCTTCTTTCCACTTTACAAAAAAAAAAAAAAAAAAAAAAAAAAAAATCAAAGGCTTGTTTCCTGCCTTTCCTGTAGGTCGTCTAGTCCAGATACAGATTTGCTGTATCCAGGACTGTTTGTAAGCTTCTGGGCCCCCAAGCCTTTCTGTGTTGGAGGGAAGCCTTCTAGCTTCATTTTGTTTCTTAGAATTAGCCAGTTTTTTAGTTTCAGCACTCAAATCTGTTTCTTTGAGCTCAGCACTTGTTCAGAACTCATTGTAACACTAAATAAGCTACAAATTACTACAGCACTCAACTTTCAATTGTCTAGAGGAAAACAGTTTTCAGTACTTAATAAATAAACACCCATCCAGGCATGTCTAAGGGTCAGCTCCCAGTGTTTTCTCCTGTCTACCTGATGAATCTGGGCATCTTGAGGCAATGCAGCAATTGCCTCATGTACACAGATAACCCTGTCCTCCTACCACCCAACACTACAACCTGTGAGAGATGCACTTATATAGCCAAACTGGAAGCAAAGCTCTCTTCACCCAAGACTCGACTAGACAGTCAAGAGGAGAAGGTAAACACTTGCACCACACCACACTCATCACATAGTCCCTCAAAACCTACACCACCAAAACACACACATAGAAACACAAAACACACACCTACATTCACAGAGGCTCTCAATAAAAATCTACCTAAGCAACAGGGACCTCCAAAGCAGAAACGCAAGCAACCTCCACCCCAACACAACCCAAATGACACATAGCCCAAAAACTCAGTATGCCACTTAACCACAGCCCATAAAGCATAACAACGTACCCAACACACTAGTCTTAGGTGACTCTATAGTCAGGCACACTGATGTTCCACTCACCAGGCTAAACAAGGAGAAAATTACTGTCAGCTGCCTGTCAGGTGCCAGGATCTGCCACATAATGCATGCACTCAGGTCACTCCACAACAAGTACAAATATGACACTGTCATTGTCCATGTTGGTGTGAATGACCTGAGACGTACCTCCCTGGACTACATGAAAAGTGACATGGAGGAGCTGTCCGATCTTGTAGCCCAGGAAGGTATGACCCTAGCCTTGAGTAGCATCCTGCCATCCCCAGAATGATACCACAGTACAAGGATAAGATGACTGATTTCAACAATTGGTTAAGCTTCTGATGTCATTCTAAGGGGATCCAGTATCTGTCTGCCGGGGATGACATGATCGACAAACCATGATGCTTTGCCAGAGATGGTCTGCACCTGTTGCCCTTGGGATTTTGGATACTGGCTAAGGCTCTTGCCACACCTACAGTGCCTTTTTTAGGCAAGGTTCAAATGACAAATTCACCACCGTAACAGGTACAAGCAAGCAAAATCTGAGGGTAATGCTACTCAATGCTAGAAGTCTAAACCTCAAAATGCACTCACTCGAGGCACTCCTTAAAATGGAGAACATCGACATCTGTGCAGTAACAGAGACCTGGTTCAAGGCTCCAGAGAGCACCCCTGCATTACCAGGCTATAATTCATACCACACCTTTCGGCCATCTAACCTGGACTGAAACACTAAAGGCGGAGGCATGCCCATACTCATTAAGGATATCCACAACTCCAGGCTAATTGCTCAGCATAATGCAGCCTAGATTATACAAGTGCAACTAACTCTGGGCAAGACCGCAGTCCAAATTGTAGCTTGCTACAGATCTCCCACCATGCCCCAAGATTCCCAATCCTCATTTCTTGATACACTGGAAAATATTAGGGTACAAACTAACTCCTTAATAATGGGCAATTTCAACTACCCCACCATTAACTGGTGAAACTACTCTTGTGCTCAATGTTTTCTGGAATTCATAAATTCCAACACCTTGGATCAACTTATCCACACCCACCCAGGGGCAGCAATATCCTAGACCTGGTCATGACCAACATGGGCAACCGGTGTTCCACACCAGAGGTCAATGTCTCGTTGGTCAGATCTGACCACAAGCTAATCACCCTAGACATCCACATCCCACCCCCCATTAGGGAAACCACCATAAAAAATTTCTCCAAAGCCAACTTCACACTTCTTAAGACAGAAGTGGCAAACTTCATGACACCCATGCTGATGGATAATAGAGGTACGACTGCTGAATCCTATACATATGCACTTTGTAAGGACTTATACGATTGCATGGATTGTGCAATCCCTAACAGAACCAAGATGCTATCCTCCAAAAAAAGGAAGCCAATCTGGTGGTGCCCTGCCATAAACAAACTCTACAACAGAAGAAAGAAACTATTGCAAAAAAGAGTAAAATTCCATGATTGGAGGAACTCCCTGGTCAGCCTCAGTAAGAAGCTGAGATTCCTCATAAAATCCTCCAAAGCTAGTTATGAAAACAAAATAGCCACTGATTCTAAAGACACCCACAAAGCATTCTATAGCTATGTCAAGAATCTCAATGGCAACACTCAGATCTGTTCTGCATTGCAGCACAATGGCACTAAATATACAGAACCAACTGATATTGCCAACATCCTGGCAGATAGGTTCAGTGCTAACTTTACCCCTCTCTCACCCCCTAAAGGGCCCATCTCTATACCGGAAGGATGCGACGTTTCTGTAATCATGGCTGTACAGGTAAAAACCACATTCTCCAAAGCCAAGAACACAGCATACATGGGACCTGACAACATCCCAGGATGCGTTCTACATGAACTACAGAATGAACTGACACCCCACCTAAGCACCATGTTCAATCATAGCCTCACCTCAGGCTTTGTGCCCACTGAATGGTGCACAGCAACGGTTATCCCACTTCACAAAGGGGAGCTATCACATACCCCGGGAACTACCGCCCCATTAGCCTGACGAGCCTGGTCTGCAAGGCTATGGAACATATCATCATGGAACTTATAAACAATGACATTGGTAATCTCCAAACTCTGGACACTACCCAGTTCGGGTTTGTAAAAGGCAGATCATGTCTCCTAAACCTGATAGACTTCTCTAATGCAGTCACCAAAGCAGTAGATGAGGATAAGGTAATTCACGCAGCCTATCTAGATCTCGCCAAGGCTTTTGACACCATCCCCCACTCTGGAATTATAGATAAACTCACTAAACTAGGTATAACTCCCTATGTTATAAGATGTGTTGCCAACTGGTTCACTGACAGAACCCACACTGTGAAAGTAGCAGATTCTAAATCCAACTTCAGATCAGTGACAAGTGGAGTACCACAGGGATCAGTTCTGGGTCCTCTCCTGTTTGGTATCTACTTCTCTGAAGTGCAGGCTAACACAGAAGGTCTTTGGCTAACAAAGTTTGCAGGTGACTGCAAACTAGGAGCCATAATCAAAACTCCTAATGATGTGGACATACTACAAAACGCCATGGCCTCAAGCTCAATGCCAAAAAGTGCATTGTCATCCCTTTTGGTAAAAACTCTGTACCCATGAACTACCACATAGGCGGTAGTCTACCTAACACTGAACGTGTGATAAGAGACCTTGGGACACAGGTGGACAGTAGTCTCTCCTTTGATAATCACATCACCACAGTAGACAGGAAATCCTTCTACAGGGCACACCTCATTACAAAAGGTTTCTCATCCAGGAAAAAAGAGGTCATTGTTCCCCTCTACTCATCACTCATTAGACCCATTATAGAGTACAATTTGGTATGTACCTCACAAGACATCTACAACAACTGGAAAGGCTGCAGAAATACCTCACAAAGAGGATTACCGACCTCAAACAGATGCCCTATGCAGACCGCCTCAAAAAACTCCAGCTTTACTCCATCGCATATCGTCTACTCAGAGGCGATCTCTGCCTAACATACAAAGCTATGTCAAACCCAGAGCTGTTGGACATGCTCCACCTAAAGAAATCCCAGTCCCGCTGAGCTACATTCTCTAGGGACCTAAACCTTGTCACCACAATAAACAGAACATGATTGAGGGATAGATTCCTGTCCCAGAGACTTCACATACTCTGGAACAAACTACCTATCTATATCAAACAAAGCTGCTCATTAGCACTCTTCAAGAAAAATCTTAATGATTGGATGGGAGATAGGAAATTCACCCTGGGGATCACTTCTGTGGCTCTGCTCAACAGGGGCACAGGAAAATAATTTTCTTGGGTGGCGAAAGCCAGGGTACCGTTTTCACTAGGCTTATATAGGCCCTAGGGCTTATAGTTTAGTACCTACCTATGAACCTAAATGTAATAAAATAAAGTAAAAAGTCTAGGTATTACTTTCAGCAGTATTTATTCAGGCAAATGCCCTTGGCCGACAAACAGTCACAGCAACAAGAAACTCCAAACTGGTTTCACCCCCTGGCATCCTCAGTGGAATAATACAGTCCCTTGTAATACACATATTTATATACCCATTTCTTAAAGACATTGGATAAAGTTATTTTACATTTTTAATATATATTAAATAATAGTTTCATAGTTTCATATTATAGTACTAGGCTATCTGCCCTGGGGCATTTGTAAGCCTAGCCATAGTGATGTGGCTTTTGCCACCCCATGAAATGGTACAAAAATGTACAGAATAAATCTAGAATACTGTGCCTCTGTCTAGTAGTGACACAGTGAAGGTCCCCTTATATAATAGAATTAGTTTACTGTGCCCCTGTCTAGCAGTGACACAGATGTGACCCCTGGGGTAAACTTACGATCTCCCATCCACTCATCAAGATTTCTCTTGAAGAGAGTCAGTGAGGGGCTCTGCCTAATACGAACTGGGATCCTGTTCCAAAGCATGGGAAGCCTTTGGGTTATGAATCTATCCCTCCAGCATGTCCTATTCATACTTGTGCCGAGGTTTAAGTCTTTAGCTCTTGTGGTCCTGATGGATTTGGATTTTTTGAGGTGGAGCATGTCCATCAGATCCTGATTGGACATGGCCTTGTATGTCAGGCAGAGATCACCTCTGAGCAGGCGGTATGCTACTGAATAGAGCTGAAGTTTCTTTAGTCTGGCAGAATAAGGCATATGTTGGAGATCCTTGATCCTTTTGGTGAGGTACTTTTGTGGTCTCTCCAGCTGTTGCAAGTGCCGGGTGAGGTACATACCAAATGGGGCATTGTACTCAATCATGGGTCTGATGAGGGAGGAATATAGGGTACAATGACATCCTTGGATCTGGATGTGAAACCCTTCATGATGAGGTGTGCAAGGTAGAATGTTTTTCTAACCACTTTGGCAACGTGGGTGTCAAATGAGAGGTCGCTGTCTACTTGGGTCCCTAGGTCTCTGATTACTTTTTCCATACTCAGTGGGTTGCTGTCTATGTGATAATTTGTGGGTACTTTGTTTTTCCAAAGGGATGACTATACATTTTTTGGCATTTAGTTTAAGGCCGTGACTATGGCACCAGTTGTCCGTTTCAGTGAGGCCTTTTTGTAGGATGTGTGTATCTGCTGGTGTATCGACTATGGCACCTAGTTTGCAGTCATCTGTGAACTTTGTCAGCCACAGCCCTCCCATGTTTGCTTTAACATCTGAGAAATAAATGCCGAACAAGAGGGGTCCCAGGACAAATCCCTGTGGGACACCACTTGTGACTGGCTTTGAGTCTGACATTGCTCCAGCGATTTTAACTTTATGGGTTCTGTCCTTTAGCCAGTTTGCAACCCATCTAGTGACACAAGGGTTTACTTTTAAGCTGTTTAGCTTATCTATGATGCCTGAGTGGGGTATTGTGTCGAAGGCCTTAGCCAAGTCCAGGTATGCTGTATAGACTGCTTTGCCCTCATCAATGGCTCTAGTGACTGTTTTAAAAAAGTCAACCAGGTTTAAAAGGCAGGATCTGCCCTTTACAAAGCCGAACTGGGTGGGGTCAAGCCTCTGTAGGTTCCCTATGTCTCCGTTTATGAGTTCCATAATGATTCTTTCCTTAGCTTTGCAGACCAGGCTAGTCAAGCTTATGGGGCGGTAGTTTCCAGGGTCTGTAGAGGCACCCCCCTTGTGGAGTGGGACCACTGTTGCTGTACGCCAGTGTTCAGGTACATATCCCGAAGTAAGGCTAAGGTTAAATAACATTTTTATGTGTGGGTTTAGCTCCTCTTGGAGTTCACGTAACACGCACCCCGGGATACCGTCAGGTCCCATTGATGCTGTGTTTTTTGCTTTGTTTAAGGCGGTTCTCACTTGGACATCTGAGATGACAGGGAGATTACATTCAGCTGGGATAACTATTTCTTCTTTTGGGGGTGAAGGAGGTGAGAAATTTGCACTGAACCTGTCAGCCAGAATGTTAGCAATATCTGTGGGTTCAGTGTATTTTTTGTTGTTGTGAACCAACTCTGAGCATATCTGAGGGTTTCCGCCCAGGTTTCTAACATAGCTGAAGAAGGCTTTGTGGTTATCTTTAGTGTCCTTAGTGATTTTTCTCTCAAAGTTTGCCTTGGATGTTTTTATGAGAGAACGTAGTTTTCTGCTAATGTTGATCAGAGATGTCTTCCCTTCATGGGATTTCGCTCTGACGTGCAGTAGCTTCCTTCTTTTGTTATACAATTTGCCTATGGCTGAGGTCCACCAGACAGGATGCTTACATTTGGTGGAGAGGGACTTGGATTTGTTTGGGATTGCATGATCCATGCATTCTTGGAGATGTCCATAAAAAGCATCTGTGAAGGATTCGGCATTGTGGGATGTGGTATCCACTGGCACAGTGGGCTTAAAGGATACCATCTCAGTCTTAAGAAGAGTGAAGTCTGCTTTTGAGAAGTTTTTCACTGTGGTCTTTTGTGCTGGGGGTGGAGGTGGGATATGAATATCCAGGGTGATTAGTTTGTGGTCAGATCTCACTAGTGAGGGGTATACTTCCGGTATGGAGCATTTTGTCCCCATGTTTGTGATGATCAGGTCTAGTATATTATCTCCCCTAGTGGGAGAGGTGACTAGTTGTTTCAGTGCATTTGAATTTATGAATTCCAGGAACCTTTGGGCTATGGTATTAGGGCTAGAATAATGTACCCAATCTATGTTTGGGTAGTTGAAGTCTCCCAGTATGATGGTATTTTGTGATACATTCATATCCTCCAATGTCTTCAGGAAGGCTGAGTGGGGTTTTTGAGATTGGGAGGGTGGTCTGTAACATGCCACCAGTTGTATAGCAGTTTTGCCTATGGTTAGTTGTACCTGTATGGTCTCTGATGCTTCATGTGTTGCTACTAACCTGGAGGTGTGGGTGTCCTTTATGAATATGGACACTCCCCCTCCCTTTGTGGTTCGGCCCGGGTTTTGGGGCCAAAAGGCATGATACGAGGTATAGCCTGGTAGTGCTGGGGTGCTCTCAGGAGCCTTGAACCAGGTTTCAGTTATTGCACAGATGTCGATGTTCTCCATGCTGAGGAGTGCATCAAGTGCCTGCATCTTGAGATTTAGACTTCTGGCATTGAGCAGCATTACCCTTAGTTTTTTTCCATTTTTGTTTTCTAAGGAGGTGGGTTTGTCTTTTGAGCCTTGCCTAAAAAAGGCACTATGGGGGTGGCAAGAGCCTTAGCCAATATCCGGAAGCCCAGTGGTGACAGGTGTAAGCCATCCCTTGCGAAGCAGCGTGGCTTGTCCAACATATCATCCCAGGCAGACAGACATTTTATCCCCTTAGAATGACACCAGTACTTGAGCCAATTGTTAAAGCTGATCATCTTGTCTTTGTATTGTGGTATCATTCTTGGTGAGGGCAAGATGCTGCTCAGGGTCAGGATCATACCAGCCTGGGCTACATAATCGGAGAGCTCCTCTATGTCTCTTTTCATGTAGTCCAGGGAGGTACGTCTCAGGTCATTCACACCAGCATGGACAATGACGGAGTCATATTTGTACTTGCTTTGGAGTGACCTGAGTGCGTGTGTTATGTGGCGGATCCTAGCTCCCGATAGACAGCTCACAGTCACCTTCTCCTTGTTCAGCCAAGTCAGTGGGACATCAGTGTGTCTGACTATGGAGTCACCTATTACTAGTGTATCAGGCAAGGTGTTTGGCCTTAAGGGCTGCGATTGGTCGACACACTGATTTATTGAAGTATGTGTTGCATGTGTTTTGTTTTGAGGTGGTGGATTTTTGGATGTCTGCTTTGGGAGCCTCTGTTGTTTTGGTAAGTTTTTATTAGAGCCTCCGAGTATGTCTTTGTGTTTTTATGTGTTTGGTTTACAGTTGTGGTAGGTCTATGTGGGACTGGGACTGTTGTGTGTGTGGTTGCCATCTCCTCCTGTCTGGTCATGCCAGCCCTGAGATGAGAGAGTTCAGCCTCCAGTTTGGCTATATAGTTGCATCTCTCGCATGTATTTGTGTTTGTTGGGAGGAGGAGAGGCTTGTCTGTGTACATGAGACAATTGTAGCATTGTCTCAAGATGCCCAGATTGACCAGCTGAACTGGAGACGACGCCAGTAATCTACCACTCGACATGCTAGAACAGTATAAGGGAGTGGTATACCTTTAAGGGAAGTGGGTATTCACAGGGGTGGTAAGTAGATGTAGTGCTTTACTTAGTACGAGAGTGCTTACTTAGTAGAAAAGTATTGAGAACAAGTGCTAGGCTTATAATACAGTGAGTAGTCTGGTTATACTAAGAGTAGAGCTTCCTTAAGGGAAAATTTGAAGAACAGACTTGGCGGAGCCAGAAAAAGTTTAACCTTATTTAACTGGCGCTGCGCTATGCGTACGACCACCCAAAGCCGTGCAAACGTGGATTTTAAACAGTGAACTACAAAAGAGCTGGAAATGGTCCCAGACAACCAATTACTACAGCTTCTTGTGCTGAGGTCACTTCCCCCAAGGACAGGTAGGCTGCTCAAGGCTCCCCACTCCCACTGGTGAGCAAAGAAACTCCCTTCTATCCAAGTAAGGTAATGGACAACACAGGAACTACACCACAGCCCAGAATACAGCAATGCCTATAAACTGGTCTAAACTAGTCGAGGAAGGCGGGAAAACAAGGATTATTTTTTTGTTTTTTTGGTAGAAACACACAGAAAATGCAGAAACAGTGATAAATTAGTTACACAGGCTAGCACACTTTAGTGGGCAGCCTCCACAGTTAAATTAAACAAACAAACAAGCAAATTTTCGATCAAATTCGACTAAAATGTAACTTTAAGTGCAGATTTTAAAATAATGCAGCAATCAGTTAAAAAACAGTTCAGGCTAGTTCAAGGTAAGATACAGAAGCTATTTCAAGTGAAAAAAAAGCAAAGATACTTAAATCCAGAAGGTAGTCGCTTTTCTGAGTTCCCTGCTGCTAGGACCACTCTGTAAACCCACGTGGAGCTTGTTTGAGCAGTATAGCCAGAAAAAAACACCCAGGCGGATTTTAAACAGTGAACTACAAAAGAGCTGGAAATGGTCCCAAACAACCAATTACTACAGCTTCTTGTGCTGAGGTCACTTCCCCCAAGGACAGGTAGGCTGCTCAAGGCTCCTCACTCCCACTGGTGAGCAAAGAAACTTCCTTCTATCCAAGTAAGGTAATGGACAACACAGGAACTACACCACAGCCCAGAATACAGCAATGCCTGTAAACTGTTCTAAACTAGTCGAGGAAGGCGGGAAAACAAGGATTTCTTTTTTGTTTTTTTTTTTTTTTTTTTGGTAGAAACACACAGAAAATGCAGAAACCGTGATAAATTAGTTACACAGGCTAGCACACTTTAGTGGGCAGCCTCCACAGTTAAATTAAACAAACAAACAAGCAAACTTTCGATCAAATTTGACTAAAATGTAACTTTAAGTGCAGATTTTAAAATAATGCAGCAATCAGTTAAAAAACAGTTCAGGCTAGTCCAAGGTAAGCTACAGAAGCTATTTCAAGTGAAAAAAAGCAAAGATACTTAAATCCAGAAGGTAGTCACTTTTCTGAGTTCCCTGCTGCTAGGACCACTCTGTAAACCCACGTGGAGCTTGTCTGAGCAGTATAGCCAGAAAAGAATGCCCAGAGGCAGATTTTAAACAGTGAACTACAAAAGAGCTGGAAATGGTCCCAAACAACCAATTACTACAGCTTCTTGTGCTGAGGTCACATTAAATAAGTCCCCCTTATTTTCCGGTATCTCCATTATGAGTGGATTTATCCACATATTAAACTCCTAAAGGTCTTATTAAGAAAATTGACAGTCACACTTCCAAAGCACCAAATATATACATTCCTATAAGTATTCATTCAAACCAGGTTTATACAGTGCTCCCAAATTTATGATCCAAAGTCTTTCCTTCTTATCTAAAAAAGTGTGTTTCTCAGCTTCAGACAGATTAGTACTCCATAAAGAATCTATACCCACAAATACAAAATTAGCAGATGTGTGTTCACGTTTGTGTTTAAATAGAGCACTTCTAGTGCGTTTACACTTTATGTCACTTAAATGTACTGCTACCCTGCTATTAAATGATAGTGATGTCTGCCCTACATAAAAGGCACCACATTGGCATATAGCCATGTAATTTATCCATTCGCTGCAGCATGTAATTAGCTTCCTAATCTCAAAAATCTTTGATGTATTACTAGATGTAAATGACTTTGATTTCAAGATAACCTTACAATATGTGCAATTTCCCTAAGGGTTACTACCCCTGATTGTATTCAACTCACATTTGTCACCAATATTCATCTTTTTAAACCATGACAAAGATTCTCCAATATTTTTACCCTGTTTGTATCCATAAAGACAATGTTCATCAAAACACTCATCAAAGAACTTATCTGTTTTCAAAATATACCAATATTTTTTAAGTATATTACATTGGTGGTTTGAATGAACACTTATAGGAATGTATATATTTGGTGCTTTGGAAGTGTGACTGTCAATTTTCTTAATAAGACCTTTAGGAGTTTAATATGTGGATAAATCCACTCATAATGGAGATACCGGAAAATAAGAGGAAGTTATTTAATGTGTATTATTTAATATATATTAAAAATGTAAAATAACTTTATCCTATGTCTTTAAGAAATGGGTATATAAATGTATGTATTACAAGGGACTGTATTATTCCACTGAGGATGCCAGGGGGCGAAACCGGTTTGGAGTTTCTTGTTGCTGTGATCGTTTGTCGGCCAAGGGCATTTGCCTGAATAAATACTGCTGAAAGTAATGCCTGCACTTTTTACTTTATTTTATTACATTTATGAGTACTATATGTACTTCAGTAGAGCTGGATTTTGTTTTGGTGTTTTATGCATTGGTACAGTCCAGGCGCACAGTGAACCTATGTGCACCAGAAGCTTTTTGGGATAAAAAAAAAAAAAATATATATATATATATATATATATATATATATATATATATATACACACACACACACACACACACACACACACACACACACACACACACATATATATAGTATATAAAAAAAAAAAATATATATATATATATTCATAGATTAGTACTAAGCTAACTGCCCTTGCGAGCCATTTTAAGCCTAGCCAATTATCCCTTGTGAGACTCAAACCCTGCACCTTGTATTTGCAAGGCAAACACCTTAACCATTAGGCCACCCTCCCAACCCCAATATATATATATATATATACCACATGAAGTTAAGTCAGACTGAAAAATATAATGATTAAGCCAAATATTCTGCTTATGAGGGATTTCAACTGCCATACTATTAACTGAAAAATTTAGACCACTAGCAACAGATATGCAAAGACTTCACTCAATTTTATTAATATATACTACTTCGATCAGATTGTTCCCTTCCCATACCATACATGGTTTAAAGCAGAAGAAAGCAGCTCGGCAGTACACGGCTATAATGCCTTCCACACCTCAAGACTGGTCAAAGAGGACAATGCACTTGAAGTTTTCTGTGTACAAATCAGCACAGACATAATCCCATACCACTCCCTTGCAAGCTACAGGTACCCCTCTATACTAAGAAATCTATAACATTTCTTTAAGCTTACACAAAATACTCACAATCCAACACAATAGCATATACATGGGCAACTTCATTTCCCCCACTATTACTGGGAATCACATATGACACCAAACGTGCAGGCACAGAAATTCATGGATTTTGCATACACATACTCCATGGACCTTATTGTCAATACACCTATCAGGGTCACAAACATACTGGATGTGGTCCTCCCATTATACAGGTGTGAGCTGCACCCCCTAGTGTAATGTCCTCTCTAGTAAGGTCAGACCACAAAATGGTCTCCTTTGAAGTACAAATAAAACCCAGAACCCTAACCCTGGAATGTTCAGGAACTACTCTATGGTTAATTTCCTACTATTAAGTGATGACCTGGCAAAATTTCAAACCCCTGTAAACTCTGAGAACACTGCTGTCTATGCAGAACTGTTCACAGAAGCCTTATACAAGCATATTAATAGCTGCATAGAAGCAGCTGTACCCAACAGGATTAAGTATAGAACTAATTCAAAAAAAAAAAAAAAAACAAGCCAGCCTGGTAGAATCAGAGTATCAACAGAGTGCATAATATAAGGAAGAAAATCATGGCAAAGTCAGGAGGTGTAGCACCTGGCAGGATAAAAGCACTCTTATCAAACTAAACCTATATACTCCTACTGGGATACCCCAGGGCTCTATACTGGGTCCCCTTCTCTTCAATATATTTATAAATGATTTCCGCAACTCTATCCCATTCTCAGACATCATCCAATATGCCGATGATTCTACTATTATCTGTGCTGCCACCTCTATCCCCTCACTCCTAAAACTGACTCAAGATGCTTTTACAACAACTGAGCAATGGATGAAAAGGAATCACCTAGCACTCAATGCCTCTAAAACCAAATTAATGTTATTCACCCCCTCTAAGGCAACTTCTTTCAATATAAACACATTCCACATCTCTAGTCAAAATAATCTACCCCTGGAACTGGTGTCCGAGACCAAGTTACTTGGGGTCCAAATTGATAACCAGCTCAAATTCAACTCCCACCTACAGTTAAATATCAAGAAAACCCATCAAAAACTAGGTATGCTTTACCGACAAAATCATTACCTTACACCTGCTACCAAAATCACCCTCTTTACCTCATTTCTTATCCCCTCCCTTCTCTATGGAGCTCCACTCCTAACTAATCTACAGACCTCTCTAAAAACACAACTTTCCTCTTGCTACAACAAAATTGCCAAGTTTGCTACCAACCACAAGTCCTCCACCCACCACTGTTCCCCTCTCCAAAAACTAAAATGGCTAGAGCTACCCAGTTATCTCACATATACTCAACTAAATCTTGCACATAATCTCATTTTCAACCCCTCCCTTTGTCCCTCCCTTTCATCAGCCTTTAAAATGCACCTTCCTGCTAGAGTATTAAGGTCCAACAATCAAAATCTATTAGAAGTATATAAACCAACTCGTCCCCCAGGCAAAAATCTTCTGTCTTATGGCCTTGCACACCTTTGGAACTCCCTACCACCTTCCATTTGCACCACCCCCAACCATTTTATATTTAAAAGATCTCTTCACTCACATCTAGTATCCCAGTGGGAATGCTCTTGCTCCCACCCCACATAACTAACACTTGCAAACTCCATCTTCCTTCTTCCTCTGTTTCCTCCTGCAACTTTCCTTATTACCCACCCTAACTCATACATATTATTATTCCTACAATAATCGGACAGAATACAGTAGGCCACACTTCCTAAGTATTGCTTCCCTAATACGTTATTACTTCTCAGTACTTTTGTGCATTGCTTCCTAATATGTTATTATTCCTCAGTATTGTCATGAAATGCTTCCAAATATGTTGTTATTTCTCAGTACTTTTGTGCTAAATTTCCCTTTAGTCTGTATTACCTATTAATTTCATCACTAGATTGTACTCACTCTAGTTTATGTTGTATTATTTGCAAATTGTTTTTTCTTGTATGATTAACTTCTGTGTAATTGTATAATTTGTATATCTATTAAGAATAACCTACTGTAACCTACTTAGTTTTGGAGCTTTTCTCCCCAGGACTCCATTGAAAATGGGTTCATTTGGCCCAATGGACTATCCTGGCAAACCAACTGCAAATAAATAAATAAATAAACAAATAGCTCAGAGGACAAATAAAGTCTACTAAAGCCAAACTTTAGGTAAATTTGGCCTCCAAGGCCAAGGACAACTATAAGACATTCTTTAACTATCTCCACATCTGCAAAAGAAATACACAGTTGTGTGCATAGCTCATTGTTAATGGAGCCACCTATACTGAGCCAGATCCTGTGGAACATAATAAAGATGCTAAATGGATAGAAGAAGTAAAAGAAAGAATAAGAAGTTCAAATGTTCAGGACATGAAATGGGATGAAATAACGGGCAGAGAGACTGAATCAAAGTTAAGAAAAATCCTCTAACTGGAAAATACCAGGTCCAGATGCAATACCTAACTTCTGGCTAAAAGTATTAACATCTTTGCATGAAGATTTAATCTTAAGTAAGAACTATTTATATGCACACCCTGAACAGACAGCAGCCTGATTAACAACAGGTAAAATAATTCTCCTACTTAAGAGCGAACCTGCAAGCTACTTTAAAAACTATAGACCAATAACTTGCCTTCCAACGACATATAAACTATACACCAGAATTGTTGCTGACAGAGTTTATATTCATTTAGAAGAAAACTCAATTTTGGCAATAGAACAAAGGGTAATAAAAGAAAGTCATATTGAACAAGGGATATGCTTTTTGTTAAATAAAGTCATAGTGGAGAACTGTAAAAAGGGGAAGAATCTAAGTATGGCATGGATAGACTATAAAAAAGCATTTGACAGTACCCCACATTCATGGATAAAAGAGTGCTTAAAAATGCATAAGACCTACACTGATAAACTACATTACAGCGACCATGAAACAGTGGCAAACCACTTTGTAGTTAAGCCATGATAAAGGACAAATTATTATTCTAGGGATAAAAATTCAAAGGGGAATATTCCAAGGTGACTCTCTGTCACCACTGCTTTTTTGTCTTGCCCGTAACCCATTAAACTGTCTGTTTAACAGATTAGGTCATGGCTGTAATTTGGCTCTCAGAAAGCAACAAAGTGTAAAGATTTCTCATCTTCTTTTTGTAGATGATTTAAAACTGCATAGCTCATCAGATGAGGAACTGAAAGCACAACTGCAAGGAGTTAAAACTTTTTCAGATGAAATAAGAATGTTGTTTTGGTCTTGATAAATGTACAAAAGCAACATTTAAAGCAGGAAACACCAGCACCAAGAAAACATCACTTTGGGACAAGAATGTGATATAAAAGAACTTGAGCAAGAGGGAGTGTATGAATATTTGAGAACTGAAGAATGGTCAACAATAAAACATGAACAAATGTGAATAAAACTTAGTAAGGAATATTTTAGAAGACTTACATTAATCCTGAAAACAGTTTTGACATCTAGGAACAAAGTTCAATCTATAAATCAATTTGCTCTTCCTGTCCTAACTTACAGTTTTGGAGTGACTGACTGGCCCTAAAACGTGTTGGAGAGATTAAACAGGAAAACAAGAAGGATGTTTCATGCTCACCAAATGATTTATAAAAATCAATGTATAACAAGACTATATATTCCGCGTTCCAAAGGAGGTATGGGCCTCCTTGAAATTGATTATATGTATAGATCCGCAATCGTAGGACTGCATACATATCTGCTAGGGTCTACTTCAGAAGACTGAAAAAACAAAAGACTGAATCCTAAAAGACTGAAAATTCAAAATACTGAATGATGAATTTGCCCCTTCTCCACTGTTATGCGATCTTGGAGTTGGTATAGTTAGCAGGGAGTGTGGAAGACACAGCCCCCTACATGAGAGTTGCAGGGGGGCTTGCCCCCTGCGTTAAAAATGTGTTCAGTATTTTGAATTTTCAGTCTTTTGGGATTCAGGCTTTTGGTTTGTCAGTCTTCTGAAGTAGACCCATCTGCTGACCTCACAAGACCCAAACATAGTGAAAGTTTTGAAACATGAGGAGAATAAATCTAAGATGACTTCCCTGCTTAGTCTAGCAGAAGGTTGGCATCAAGCAAGAATGGAAATCAAGCAAGAAGTAGATAAAAATCAGGCAGCAACTGAATGTGCCAAAAGACAAAAGATAAAATATAAGGTGAAGGATCAGATGAGAAGGCAAGAAATGTGTAAAATGCATAAATATAGTTGCAAGTATAGAAAACTCCTGGAACAACCTCATGTTGATCAGGATTAAATGCAGGAATGGTTAAGGAGAGGTGAATTCAAACCAAAAGACAAAAGGTTAATATTGGTGGTCCAAAATAGTGGACTACGTATGTGTTGGTTTACAAAGTCCATTAAACATGTGGGAGAAACAGACAAATATAGGTTTTGTAAAACAGAATTGAAAACAGTTGCACACCTTGTTGCTGGTTGTGCTATACTAATGGCAGAAGGACTGTATGCTGAAAGGCATAATAATGTGGCAAGACTGTTGCACTGGGGATTGTGCAAACATTATAATACTGAAGTAGCTGAAAAACACTGGAAATATGAACCACAAGGCATCACAGAAAATGGTGAAGTCTATTATCACATGGGATCACTCATTACCAACAGTTCAAAAGATAGATGTGAGAAAAGTAGACATAATGGTCCATGAAAAGAAGACAAAAGTAACATTGATCATTAAATTTGCCACACCCAGTCTACAGTGTCTTGCGTACAGAGAGACACAAAGTCATAAAATATCAGGATTTGCAGGCAGAATCAAGAGCAATGTGGAAGAAAGATACCTACACAGTTCCAGTGGTCTTAGGAGCAATGGATCTTATAAAAAAGAATCTACAATCATATCTAGATATGTTACCAACACATGTAACTCCATAAGAACTGCAGGAGTCATTACTAGGCACATTGCGGGTGCTGCAAAGAGCAAGTTTTGCTAACAGCAGAGACTGAAACAATACTAATTTCATGAACTTTAATCATACTTTGAATTGAATGCGGTCCACTCCAATCATAGTATTAAAAACCTAAATGACTTGGAGAAATTAAAAAAGGCAGAAAACATAGCAATCCCACTGGCAGACAAATTCAGTTGTATCTTTACCTCTCTCTTGTCTCCAGCCTCCCCTTAGGAAATGCCATCAAATATAACTCTCCCTACTCTCACTAGGAAACAAGTCCTCAATGTTTTCTTTAAGGCCAATCCCAGGATACCTTCTAAACAACATGGAACATGACCTATCAGGCCCTTTGGAATCAGTATTTAACTGCAGCCACCAAACAGGCTGCATGCCACATGAATGGATGACAGCAAATGTCATTCCTCTGCATAAAGGTGGGCCATCTACAGACCCTGAAAACTACAGACCCACAAGTCTCAGTAGTCTCATATGCAAAGCTATTGAAGGAATTATTATGGAAACGATCAGCAATGACATAGGGTACCTCTAGAGATTGAAACCAACCCAACTTGTTTTCATCAAGAGCAGGCCATGCCTACTCAACATGGTGGACTTGTTTGAAAAGGTCACCAAAGCAATGTATGAGCGCAAATTGTTTCACACTGCCAACCCTGACCTGGCCAAGGCATTTGACTCAGTGAATGACTCTGGCATTGTTGAAAAACTTAAGAGATTAGGTATAAACCCTTGTGTCACTTGGTGGATAGCCAGCTGACTCACAGACAGGACCCATTAAATTAGAATTGGAGAATCCACTTTCCAAAGAGACCAGTCACCAGTGGAGTCCTTCACAGATCGGTCCTGGGACTGCTCCTTTTTGCATCTACTTTACTGATGTCAAGGCCAATGTCAAGGGCCTTTGGCTTACCAAATGTGCAAGTGTCTGTAAATTAGGAACAATTGTAGAATACTCCACCAGCACTAATGTTCTCCAGGAAGGGATAACAGACAAATAACTGGTGTCAGAGCCATGGATTAAAACTAAATGCCTAGAAATGCATAATAGTATCCTTTGAGAAGACAGCCACCCCTGGTAACTATCACATTGACAACATACCTCTAAAAGTTGATGCAGTAGTCAGGGGATTTGGGGATACAAATAGAGAGTAATCTAGACTTTTATCATCATGTGTCTATGGCAGTGAGGAAATCATTTACTGTTATGCAACTTATAGACAATGATATGGATTTTAGGTCCAAGGAGGTTATTGTTCCACTGTATTCAGCATTCATCAGACCTATCATTCAGTACAATGTCCCCGTTTGGTATGTACCTAACCAGGCACATACAAAAAATTGAACGTCCAAAGGGGCTCCTCAGTAAAAGAATACATGACATAAGTAACATGTCCTCTGCAGAGTGCTTCAAAGCCCTATCACTATATTCTGTCTCCTACAGGCTGTTCAGGGAAGATCAGTGACTAGGCAACATAACCTACCCAGACAGATTAAAAGTCTTCCCATTATACTTTGCTTTCTACAGCATGATCTCACCTGGTTTTTCATACTATAAAAGCCCCTGCTCTTTCATATATATGTCACCTCCACAGACCTGCTTGTGCTATGACTATACACACCAAAACCTTAACCTCCATCATCACAGTAAAAACACCTGCTGATGAGAGATATACTTAAACCAGCACATTCCTTGTATTTAGAAGAGACTCCATCTGCATATCTAACAGTAGCATAGATTGGGTGGGGCATAGGGGGCAGGCATCATGAGAGCAATATTTTATGAGGCGCAATTGGCTGATCCTGATCACCTTTTAGTGCATATTAGTGCTGAAATGCCAGTACTGCATTTGCAGTCAAAACTGAGCTCTGTGGCATTATGTGTGTTTTCTAAACTGTAGCAACTGCTTGCAACCAATGCAGCAAGCAGTTTGGTACAGTTTAAGACATATTTTCTTTTTCTTTAAAGAGTCAGACTTGAACACTGTAACACTCAACACATGGTATAAACTAACAACTGTCTGTTACAAATGTAGCAAGCAATTTGCTACAGTTTAAAGAAAGAAAAGAAAAGAGATTTTTTTATTTGCTCTTCTGCTGATGACATGGGGTGAGTATAGGATGCAGAAACAAGAATTGCTTGGCTCCTGCTTTTCAGAAGCACCAGCCACTTCATCACAGAGCTCTCTCTCTCTCTCTCTCTCTATATATATATATATATATATATATATATATATGTGTGTGTGTGTGTGTGTGTGTGTGTGTGTGTGTGTGTGTGTCTGTGTGTGTGTATGGATTCACTTTATAATTTCGAAATACTGAAATGTCGAATTTCAGTATCTGGAAACTATAAAGCCAAAACCTTACAAACCTGAAACACCACAACCGCGAAAGTCAAAACCGTGAAACACTACACCACACAAACAAACACAAGCACACTTACCTCCCGACACTACAAGAAACTAAAACAAAACACACAAACACAACCCCCCCCCACAAACACCTACCCTAGCTAGAAGCAGGGCAAGCCCCCCTGCACCCCCCATGTGGGGGGGTTGTGCCCCCTTATACCACCACTACTTATATATACTAACTCCAAGGTCAGACTAACCACCAAAACACAGAAAACACATCACTACACACTCCAAATACACTCACATACACACAAACCCTTTAAAAAATAACACTTAACCTAACACGCCATCACAACCACGGGTTTGACATTTCCAGCTTTGGGATACTGCAGTTTTGCGCAACTGCAGTTTCGACACTTTGGTCTGGAGATACTGAAATTCGACATTTCAGTATTTGGAGATTCCAAATATATTGCTCCTCATCTGAGGAGAGGCAGGGTCTGGAATGTAGAAGCAATACCTGGTTTGCTGGAAGCATTTCAGTAGCACCAGCCACCCTACTGCAGACTTTTTTTGTTTTGATCCTCAATGATGTTGAGGGGTGCCAGATTAAGGAATAGCTCTGGGTGCTAGGTAAGGCAGTGATATCAAATGCAGTGTACCCTGGCCATTTCTAACTCTAGGCTTGATAAATGCATGGGTAATTGCAGATTTACCCAGGAATACACGGTAATAACCTTCTCAGTTGGGGCAATTAATATCTCTTTTAGGCTGCAAATATAGCAACTACCTATCTGTCTTTGATCAGAAAAAAACAGCCATCATCCTTTCATACAGAGTAAGAATCAAGGACTTTTTGATTTAACCATCAATCCTTTTCACCAAAAGCTGCTACATTATTAACAGTTGTCTTCATTTTACCACACATTTCACCACTGGCATCTTTGGCTCTTTACAAGAATCTGGAAGAAATGCATAGAGCTCTGGCACATGCTTTTTTTTTTAATTTCGTAGCAGCCATACACAACTAAGAACAGCACTTTTGAACTATGACTGCCTTCAGTAATGTAATTTTGTTAAAAGCTTTAGAAGTATTATAGGAAGATATGTGTGTGGGGGAATCATTTCAGAAGATTTATTAGTAAGGATTACACAGAGAAACAGACTCAAACTCAGATTGGCACAATGCACCTCAGTGTACTGCCTTATCTTGGCATACAATATTACTATCCATTCCATTTCAAGCTTAACTGTGTGGTTTTACCATAAGCGTCTTGCACACATTAACAGAACACTAATTTTGTCCAATGTTTTTCTGATTATCCCTTTTCTTCTGCTGCACTGTGTGCCACACCAAAGCCCTACTTGCAAAGAAGTTTTAGCCTTAACATATTTTACAGCAATGAAGCTTTCAGTAACAAAACTACTTATCAGACATAGTTAATAAAGTGTCACCCATCATTTTGTTTATTCATAAGTATTGTTTGTTCCTGTTGCAGATGGCATACCAGTAGTAATCGTACCTGGGTTCCAAGTTACAGAGACTCGTGGGTCAAATGTCCTGCTGCCATGTCACTTCATGGCAGACTCTAACAGCGTGGATTTGAATAATCTTGTGGTGCAGTGGAAATTCCAGGGGTATCATGTTGCCAGATTTGAGGATAACATTCTGTATAACAGCACAAAGGCATGGCTTTCTGTGGATGAGCTCGGAAAAGGGAATGCTTCCCTGTTACTTAACAACATTTCACCAGAAGATGAAGGGGATTATACATGTGAAATCAATTACTTTTCAGACTTCATATTAAAAGCGATGGTCACTTTAAACACCGAAGGTAATAATGCATTATATTGCAAAAGAAAAACAGTGTGGCTTCTTTCTTAATCTAAATGCAAATAAATCACTGTAATGAATTTATTCAAATGTAGTTTATTAAAATGCAGGTTAATTTTACAGTCAGATTTAAGCTTTCCATTAGCTTCCTTTAAAATGGTTAGTTACATTTTGCTACTGTCATGCATACTCTTTTAGATGTTCATGACAAGTTGTGGTTCAGATTTTAAATTAATTTCTTGGATGGGCAGACCCACTGAGCTCAAAGCTAATTTTTTATACAGTGAAGCTTTCTCTCCTCAGTGTACAGATAAACTCTAATACCAATTAAAACTCTCCAGTCCCATACACAGCATTTTAAAGTTTGCCACTTTTTTTTGTGCTTAAAATAAGCATGATTTGAGCTTATTAATAATGTGTTAAGTTACAGTTCTGTTTTAACATAATGTTTAATCTCCAAAATGTAGTTAATGTTTTGATTTAGATATGGTTTGTATTGCCCTTATTTGTTCCTTTTTCATCCTGGTTCCAGTGTAATCTTGCTTTTATAGTTTTCTACTTCCTCTGCAGTTTTAGCAATGTTAATGTTGCCATCAGTGCAGGCCCTAGTAGGTTTTAATGACAAAATATTTATTGGCTGGGAAATCTACAGACTGATAGTTGTGCTATGCTCACCACAGGTTCCTCTTATTCTGGGCAACCCAGAAGAAAAAAGCAAATTAAATAATTTGTCTTAAAATATTATGCAAGTAGAAACTGACTATATTCTGATCCACAATTTCCATCTTCATCCTGCATTTAACTATTTTAATCATGTTTCATGACACTGGGACAAATGCCTGGCCATTATAATCTAATTAAATGGCTTTTATATTGGGAGGGATTACGGAAACCACTGATTCACAGGCGGTAGCGTTGTCGCCTCACAGTAAGACGTTGTCCTGTTTGATTCTCAACTAAAGTGTCTTCTGTGTGGAGACATGCATGAATGGGCGTACCTTCGTTGAAGGTTGTGCATCAGAGCTGGCAACTCGGTACGTAAAAATCTACTGCCAATCATTAGCAGACTGGAGTTCCACTGTAGCGACCCCTAACTGGGAAAAGCTGAAAGACACAACAACAAAAACAACTGATTCCCAGGCTAATTCCCATACTGCAGCAGTAAAAAACAACTCAGGCCTGCTAAACAATACCAACAGATTTATATGCTATTGCCTCTTGTGGTCATCCCATTGCTAGACTCTTGGCCACTATGTATGACCATATAGATGATAAAACCTCCTTTTCCTTTCCACCATTGAAAGCTTAGTGAAAAGAATGTACAGTATATGCAGTGTGCAATGTTAATATGTAACATTTACCTGGTTGGTAACTCTGATGGCACTTAAACAAGTTTGTCAGCAAATGCTTTACTAATTTAACAATCATTGAGATCATTGAGATTGTGACTCTCACTGTAAGACCAAAAATTATGGAAAAAGTGAAATTACAAAAGAGAACAAGGAAGAAATGTTGCTTTCTGTTAAGGACAATTGTACATAAAAGTCAAACACTAGCAAAACATAACAAATATCATGTTACTTTTAATTACTGTAACAATTCCCACTGTGGCCATAAAGCAGTTCCTAGAGTACAACAATAAGTCAGCCTCCTCCGGTATACAGCTGTAAATTGTAGTATTTTTCTGGACCAGGCTTACCTTTTTTCTTCTCCACTTGAGTTATTTCTCTTTGCTGTCTTCTATATACATGAAGGCAAGGAAGACAACCTGCCATCTATAGAGCCTACCAGAATGTTTGTACTGGTTCTATTATGAATTGTCAAGTAACATCTGGAGGAAGTTACAACCAGATAAAAACAACCAGTTGTAGCTTCATCCAAGTGAAAGAAGTAAAAGCAAGCCTTTTTTGTATGGAGACCCGACCCAACAAGCCCCCCTGTATTCCCAAGACCCCCCTCACTTACTGTGCAGTCACACCACAGTAATGAAAAGAAAAGAAAAGAAGAAAAATAAAAAAATTGACTCATTATCAATAGTGTTATGGTATTGTCAGCTATGTCAGGAGAAATAAGGCAGTGGATGTGTAACATATACCAGTATAGCTAGCTGGAGTTTTGTAAAGAATTATATGTCATTTGTATATCAAACTGATTTGTACAGGTGTTTATGTTGAAAATGTATTTACAAAGCTGCTTGTGTTAAAAATGTACAAACAGTGGGTCCTGCTGGACAGAAGATAAATACACATGTATGTTTGACTGTTTTGTAACTGTTTAAATGAATATATTGTAACAGAGGATGCTGGAAGAGAAGAGGTTAATCTCAGTCCAGGTAACTTTGAAAAAACAGAGAACACTTGATAGCACCAAACAAAGTAAAGCACAAACACCAACGTATTCAGCCCAAAAAAGCAGCCAAGTATGAGACACCGACAAGTTGTTTTAGCGCTTTCATTCACATTTAATACAAAGTGAACTTCTTCAGAAACAACTTCCACATCCTCACAACTCTATTATATACAAATACCAATGAATAAATTTGCATAATTAATTAAATTAAATTAACTACTTAAAGGCACATACTTAGTATCCCAAAGTGAATACTAATGAATACACAACAAAGTTAAAAATCACCACATGAAGAGATATTCAAATAAAAAACATAATAATAATTGATAAAATTGCATTTTCAAAAAAATACTACTGATATTGTAAATATTTCATATATAAATTAAGAGTTTTTTTGTTATAACTATTTGTTTTCTAAAAAACATTTTAAGTTTATTACTTCATTAAGACCCGGGGCATTGTCTGCCCCTAGGAAAAATTGCCAGAAAGATTCTTTACATTCTAGCAAAGATTTAACATTACCATTAAATGAAATATTTTGCACACTGTCCATAACAGAAAATGTGAACTTTTTGAAAACACTACAAAGAGCTGAATGTCTAGCTAGTGCGTTGTTGGAATCTTTCTTTTTGATGGCTAACAAGTGTTCACGAATTCTAACTTTAAGTGCTCTAGTTGTCATACCTACATAGTAGCTTGGACATGTCTGACACTGAGCTACGTAAACTACCATCATGCTTTGACACGTGAAGAATTCTTTTGACCAATGTGTATAAAATAGGTGTGGAAAATGTATAGATGAAGAATTACTAACGTATCTACACTGTTTGCATGTGTGACAAGAATAAGTCCCTTTGGTGTTTATAATTCGTTTCTTGTCCAAAACGTGCTTGTCTTTGGCCTCCAAAATAGTTTTTAGATTAACCACCCTTTTGAAAGTGAAATGAGGTTTTCTACCTATAGCATTTGTCAATTCCTGATTACCTAATATTATTTTCCAATTGTCCAAAATTACATCTTTAATTATCCACATCTCATTACATATGGGTAGAATGAAGGCATTTACAAACTCTTTCTCATAAGTAAAATCAATATTATGAGAACAATTTGATCTAGTCAATAGTAATCCTGATTTGAGAATAGGTCCTATTCTAGTATCACGAAGTAAAGAAACTTCCTTTTCAATGGACATCAACCATGGTTCTTGGTATCCTCTATGCAAAAAGAAATTTCTCAAAATAATCATTTCTCTCTGAAAAACTTCAGTCTCTGATGTCAATCTACTCAGGCGAATATATTGACCTTTTATTACTCCCTTCTTCATATGGTAAGGGTGTAAACTATTTTGATGTAGATACTGGTTTGCAAAAGTAGACTTCCTATATATCTTACTTGAAAAATTCTGTGTAGTAGAATCGTAACTCAAAAACAAATCCAGAAAGGAAATAATGTTACCAAATGCTCCAATGGTGAATTTTAAGAAACTGGTAGTGTTATTTAGGTACAAAACAAAGTGATCAAACTCTTCTGCTGTACCATTCCATAGAAAAAATAAATTGTCAATGTAACGGGTGTAGAAAACAATCTTGTCTGAAAATGCACTGTTTTCAACAAACCTGTTTTCCCAGTGAGCCATCACCAGGTTTGCATATGCAGGAGCTACACGTGCACCCATTGCTACACCAGAAATCTGTTTGTAAAAAATGTTGTTAAATTTGAAAAAATTATTGTCTAAAATTAATTCCATAAGTGAGCAAATAGTGTTGATTTTGGTCCCCCCAAAATCAGTACATTTGACAAGATGTTCTCTCAAATATTCAATACCAGTAATGTTGTCTATACTGGTATATAGTGACTGTACGTCCAAAGTGGCCATTACAAAGTTGGAAACTGGCAACTTTAATTCTTTTAGCTGTTCTAATAAGTGCCAGGAATCCTTCAAGTAGTGCTTAGAACTTTGTACAACTGGATTTAAAATGTAGTCAAGCCAAATTGAAATGTTCTCAGTTTTATATTTTGCTGCCGATATTATAGGTCTAAAGGGAGGCATTAATAGATCTTTTTGAAGTTTCTGTATACCAAACATGTTTCCCATTTTTGGAAACTCTACTTGTAGGAAACTATAGGTGTTGTAGTCAATTTCTCCTTGACTAAAAATGTCAAATAGACATATGTCTAAATTAGAAAAAGTTTTGTGAATGTGTACACTGTCTACTACCTGATATGTTTTATCATCCTTTAGCAGGTCCTCCATAGAATGAATGTATTGTTCATTGTCCATTATAACAATTTTACCCCCTTTGTCTGCCTTCATAACTCTAATTTCTTTATTGGCTTTAAGCTCTTCTAAGGCCAGTAATTCAGGCTCACTCAAATTATAATGGTTGTTGATGGGATTTATTTTCCTTATAGCGTTCTCGCTTAAATTTTGAAACACTTGTAGTGTATTAATGAGTGGAGGGTTGTATGTACTGGCCTTTTTGGGACCTTGGTGAACATCAATACATTCTAAATCCTGCATAATGTATCTCAAATTAAGCTTCCTAAGAGTGAGTCTAAAATCTATAATAGTTCTAGCCTTGTTTATATTGTTAGAAGGAATAAAGGAGAAACCTTTCCTCAGGAGATTGTATGTATCATTTGAAAAACAGGTTTTAGACAAATTATGTATTTGTATTTCAAAATCATCGTTAAAGTGACAGTTTACCATCTCTTTTTGTTTCTCAGCCTCCCTTTGGGTCTGTTCTGCGCAACTTTGGACCAGGTGGGACCCCTTTTGTTTCCCTGTTTGTCCACTAAAAAGGTCCACCATTAGAAGTCACCTCACTGTTATTGTTGTTAGTATTCCCATTACTGTTATTATCATTGTCACTAGAAGAGGCTGGACTATGGTCTTGATCAATCACTTCTAAAATGTCTGTAATATTCGCGTTACTATCAGATGTAACTGCTAAAGAATCAATAACATTCATTGGTTCACCACCATTGTTAGTTGCAGCTTCATTCCTATGCATACTTCTTTTAACATTCCTATCACCATATATTTTATCCTTGTTGATGTTCAAAGTATCTTTATTATTATAAGATTTTGAATCTAAAGTGTATGCAGTTCTATTAGTGTATGCTGTAATATCGCGTGTTAGTTTCCTTTGCTTTCTGCTGATAATAGTAGCTTTCTGTCTATCAGCTCTCACCGTGATACCGGCGTACATACCAGAAAGCAACGAAAAACAAGAGAAATTTTTAACTTTTTCATCTAGTTCAAAAAGTTTTGTTTTTACTGCTTCGAGTTGAATATTATAGTGTTTAATGAGGGTGATCAACATTTTCACACCAAAATCGTTGAACAAGTCCAAAAGTTCAGTAAAAAGCGTGTCACCGTAAGTCACTGAATTAGGAAACTTAGTGAAACGGAGTCCTTGAGGAACACATTTTCTCTTGACACATTCCGATAAATAAGAAACTTCAATATCTAATGTCACGTAACGTAGCACGAGTTTCTCAAGTTCGTAAATACAAGTTCTACAATTTTTCTGATTATTTAGATCAGAGTCAGCAACAGTACTTACTGCTTCATTATCGTCAATAGCCTGAATGTTCGAAAACGGATTCTCCGTTTCTCTAGATAAATAATCCATCACACTGTTCGGACCTACGAAAGGGACATCCTTCGGTTCGCCTCCACTTCCGTCATCCTGTGTGCTGGCCAAGATATTCCGATTAGCCACGTTAACACGCTGATTTTCATCATTAGTAAGCAAAGTGCCTACTTTTAATGTACTATCAAAGCTTTTTTTAATGGCAGATATGATGACATTGGAGAGTTGCTCCTGGAACTGAATGAAACCCTCAGGCACCGGATGAATGGATAAATCCAATAGAGCGTCTTGTGACATACTAAAGGCTCGAAAAATGGACCGTATAAAAGGTGACCAAAAACTCAGAAAACACTTGATAGCACCAAACAAAGTAAAGCACAAACACCAACGTATTCAGCCCAAAAAAGCAGCCAAGTATGAGACACCGACAAGTTGTTTTAGCGCTTTCATTCACATTTAATACAAAGTGAACTTCTTCAGAAACAACTTCCACATCCTCACAACTCTATTATATACAAATACCAATGAATAAATTTGCATAATTAATTAAATTAAATTAACTACTTAAAGGCACATACTTAGTGTCCCAAAGTGAATACTAATGAATACACAACAAAGTTAAAAATCACCACATGAAGAGATATTCAAATAAAAAACATAATAATAATTGATAAAATTGCATTTTCAAAAAAATACTACTGATATTGTAAATATTTCATATATAAATTATAACAAAAAACTCTTAATTTATATATGAAATATTTACAATATCAGTAGTATCCGGTGCACTAAGTTTCCTAATTCAGTGACTTACGGTGACACGCTTTTCACTGAACTTTTGGACTTGTTCAACGATTTTGGTGTGAAAATGTTGATCACCCTCATTAAACACTATAATATTCAACTCGAAGCAGTAAAAACAAAACTTTTTGAACTAGATGAAAATGTTAAAAATTTCTCTTGTTTTTCGTTGCTTTCTGGTATGTACGCCGGTATCACGGCGAGAGCTGATAGACAGAAAGCTACTATTATCAGCAGAAAGCAAAGGAAACTAACACGTGATATTACAGCATACACTAATAGAACTGCATACACTTTAGATTCAAAATCTTATAATAATAAAGATACTTTGAACATCAACAAGGATAAAATATATGGTGATAGGAATGTTAAAAGAAGTATGCATAGGAATGAAGCTGCAACTAACAATGGTGGTGAACCAATGAATGTTATTGATTCTTTAGCAGTTACATCTGATAGTAACGCGAATATTACAGACATTTTAGAAGTGATTGATCAAGACCATAGTCCAGCCTCTTCTAGTGACAATGATAATAACAGTAATGGGAATACTAACAACAATAACAGTGAGGTGACTTCTAATGGTGGACCTTTTTTAGTGGAAAAACAGGGAAACAAAAGGGGTCCCACCTGGTCCAAAGTTGCGCAGAACAGACCCAAAGGGAGGCTGAGAAACAAAAAGAGATGGTAAACTGTCACTTTAATGATGATTTTGAAATACAAATACATAATTTGTCTAAAACCTGTTTTTCAAATGATACATACAATCTCCTGAGGAAAGGTTTCTCCTTTATTCCTTCTAACAATATAAACAAGGCTAGAACTATTATAGATTTTAGACTCACTCTTAGGAAGCTTAATTTGAGATACATTATGCAGGATTTAGAATGTATTGACGTTCACCAAGGTCCCAAAAAGGCCAGTACATACAACCCTCCACTCATTAATACACTACAAGTGTTTCAAAATTTAAGCGAGAACGCTATAAGGAAAATAAATCCCATCAACAACCATCATAATTTGAGTGAGACTGAATTACTGGCCTTAGAAGAGCTTAAAGCCAATAAAGAAATTAGAGTTATGAAGGCAGACAAAGGGGGTAAAATTGTTATAATGGACAATGAACAATACATTCAGTCTATGGAGGACCTGCTAAAGGATGATAAAACATATCAGGTAGTAGACAGTGTACACATTCACAAAAATTTTTCTAATTTAGACATATGTCTATTTGACATTTTTAGTCAAGGAGAAATTGACTACAACACCTATAGTTTCCTACAGGTAGAGTTTCCAAAAATGGGAAACATGTTTGGTATACCGAAATTTCAAAAAGATCTATTAATGCCTCCCTTTAGACCTATAATATCGGCAGCAAAATATAAAACTGAAAACATTTCAATTTGGCTTGACTACATTTTAAATCCAGTTGTACAAAGTTCTAAGCACTACTTGAAGGATTCCTGGCACTTATTAGAACAGCTAAAAGAATTACAGTTGCCAGTTTCCAACTTTGTAATGGCCACTTTGGACGTACAGTCACTATATACCAGTATAGACAACATTACTGGTATTGAATATTTGAGAGAACATCTTGTCAAATGTACTGATTTTGGGGGGACCAAAATCAACACTATTTGCACACTTATGGAATTAATTTTAGACAATAATTTTTTCAAATTTAACAACATTTTTTACAAACAGATTTCTGGTGTAGCAATGAGCTCCTGCATATGCAAACCTGGTGATGGCTCACTGGGAAAACAGGTTTGTTGAAAATAGTGCATTTTCAGACAAGATTGTTTTCTACACCCGTTACATTGACGATTTATTTTTTCTATGGAATGGTACAGCAGAAGAGTTTGATCACTTTGTTTTGTACCTAAATAACACCACCAGTTTCTTAAAATTCACCATTGGAGCATTTGGTAACAGTATTTCCTTTCTGGATTTGTTTTTGAGTTACGATTCTACTACACAGAATTTTTCAAGTAAGATATATAGGAAGTCTACTTTTGCAAACCAGTATCTACATCAAAATAGTTTACACCCTTACCATATGAAGAAGGGTGTAATAAAAGGTCAATATATTCGCCTGAGTAGATTGACATCAGAGACTGAAGTTTTTCAGAGAGAAATGATTATTTTGAGAAATTTCTTTTTGCATAGAGGATACCAAGAACCATGGTTGATGTCCACTGAAAAGGAAGTTTCTTTACTTCGTGATACTAGAATAAAACCTATTCTCAAATCAGGATTACTATTGACTAGATCAAATTGTTCTCATAATATTGATTTTACTTATGAGAAAGAGTTTGTAAATGCCTTCATTCTACCCATATGTAATGAGATGTGGATAATTAAAGATGTAATTTTGGACAATTGGAAAATAATATTAGGTAATCAGGAATTGACAAATGCTATAGGTAGAAAACCTCATTTCACTTTCAAAAGGGTGGTTAATCTAAAAACTATTTTGGAGGCCAAAGACAAGCACGTTTTGGACAAGAATATAAACACCAAAGGGACTTATTCTTGTCACACATGCAAACAGTGTAGATACGTTAGTAATTCTTCATCTATACATTTTCCACACCTATTTTATACACATTGGTCAAAAGAATTCTTCACGTGTCAAAGCACGATGGTAGTTTATGTAGCTCAGTGTCAGACATGTCCAAGCTACTATGTAGGTATGACAACTAGAGCACTTAAAGTTAGAATTCGTGAACACTTGTTAGCCATCAAAAAGAAAGATTCCAACAATGCACTAGCTAGACATTCAGCTCTTTGTAGTGTTTTCAAAAAGTTCACATTTTCTGTTATGGACAGTGTGCAAAATATTTCATTTAATGGTAATGTTAAATCTTTGCTAGAATGTAAAGAATCTTTCTGGCAATTTTTCCTAGGGGCAGACAATGCCCCAGGTCTTAATGAAGTAATAAACTTAAAATGTTTTTTAGAAAACAAATAGTTATAACAAAAAAACTCTTAATTTATATATGAAATATTTACAATATCAGTAGTATTTTTTTGAAAATGCAATTTTATCAATTATTATTATGTTTTTTATTTGAATATCTCTTCATGTGGTGATTTTTAACTTTGTTGTGTATTCATTAGTATTCACTTTGGGATACTAAGTATGTGCCTTTAAGTAGTTAATTTAATTTAATTAATTAATTATGCAAATTTATTCATTGGTATTTGTATATAATAGAGTTGTGAGGATGTGGAAGTTGTTTCTGAAGAAGTTCACTTTGTATTAAATGGGAATGAAAGCGCTAAAACAACTTGTCGGTGTCTCATACTTGGCTGCTTTTTTGGGCTGAATACGCTGGTGTTTGTGCTTAACTTTGAAAAAACAGTCTGAAATTAAGTTACCTGGCTTAATTCATAAATATTGTATCTTACAGTTCTCATTGCAGCCAGAGACAAAATATCTGTGAAAACTGGGACTAGGAATTCTACTGTATTGTCTTTAGAACTGAACTAATTACTACCCTGGAAGGATGGACGTTTTTGAAATGGTTTTATAGCTTCCAGATGCTATAACACATCTTAGCAAAGCTCTATGTGTGTGTATGGTAACACATATATGCTAGATTCTAGTTCAGTTTCTAGTAAAGGGGGTAATGTGGGAACCAGAGTGAGATGACCAGATGTGTGTGATGTTATTCTCTAAGCCAGCACTGAAATAATGCTTTAGATGAGTCTGTTTCTGAAACCTGACAAAGAAGGAGCACTCACCCACTTCATCTTGCTTGCTGTACTAAGTTAACAAGGGGACAGTAATTATTTTGGTCAGGAAAATATAGTGAGATTAGTTAAGTATTGTTTTTTTTTTTGTATCTGTGTGAATCTTTCCATTGGTGTTATTTTTAATATTTCCTGTGGCTAAAACCCTGGTGTTTATTGTAAATAAATATTTAGTATTTTCATGTTCTTTTATTATTTATTATTAATTATAGTTAAACTTTTGATTTGTACTGGTATTCATTTTACTGAGTATAATTGGATACACTGGTAAGTGCCTTAGAGGAGTGGCTGGCTTTGAAGTGTTCTGGTGGCAGTATCTAACTTATAGTCTGAGCAAAGTGGAGCATGGCTGATAAATCTGTGCAAGCCTTTCCCAAGTGTGTGTGTGTGTGTGTGTGTGTGTGTGTGTGTGTGTGTGTGTGTGTGAAAATCAAATCTAAAAGAGTGTGTGTGTCAGCTACTTGGGGCAGGGACATAGAACACTGATTTCACAGAGAGGGTGGTGGAGGACTTGGCTAGGAACACTTGGCTGAGGATTCAACTCAACAGCTGTGATCAGTGTGGAGTCTTATTTAAGGCCTGCTGTGACAGAGGGAAACCGAGCCCCAGTATGGGAGTGTGTTCCCTGTGTGATCTTAAGGAAAATTGTGGTTGATGCAGAAGGCTGCATTTGGAAATATTGTGTGTATCTATTTTTGTTCCAAGTGAATGTCCCTCACAGTGTCTGAGGTGAGGACTTCTTGATCACTGACCCAGAGCAAGGATGTCAAAAGTAGTATAATGGAAACAATGTGGTCTATGATTCTCTAGAGTATGTCCTTTCATATGACTGGGCACACTGAGCTTTGCATGTGACATCACTAGTGTCCGATATAGTGGACAATTTTAACATCTTTAGATCAAGTCACTACACTAGATACTCTAGTATCTCACCCATCTTTGTCAGTGCTGCTTCATGTTGCACTGCAGAATTCAGTTAGAGGGGAAAGGTTGTGGCCTATTTCAGGTGAGATCTGAGGTGGTATTTGTATTGAATAGGGCAAATTTGACAAAGGCACCAGGACAAATCCTCTCCCTTACTCTTCCTGTCAGGTGGTTATAGGTGTGGCACTATGATGGCAGCAAGTGACAGAGAAATGGAAGACACTTGCCACAGGATATGGTTTGTGCATTACTGTTTTACCAGAAGGTGCTTGGAGTACTCAGCAGATCCTGCATCTTGATAAAAGTACTACCTGATAAGACTTTAGATGTCAGATACATATGGTTCAATATAGCTGTAAAACTCCAAAAAGGAATAGACATGGCATGACTTTTCTGCAGAGCAGGACTGAAGTCAGTGTTACTGGTGGACCAAGTAGTGCACTTGCCTTTGGTGCAAAAGACTGTGGGTTCCATTCCTACACCAGGTAGATCAATTGCTGACACTGCTGTGCAGCATAGGTGGGTGCTGTACTCCAGAGTGTGCTGTCTTTTGGATAAGATGTTAAACTAAGGCCTCATCTGCTTGAACTGGTGGTAGCTCAAGTGAATGTAAAAGATCCCTCAGCACGTATTGAAAAGATTAGGAGTCCTTTATTTAAAGATTTATTAATTGCACAATACTTGCAATAGATAAACTATTTACATTATTTCCAGTATCTTAAACTTAACACATTTCTTCATGTTCGCCAAATTTCGTTTCATTATTTACTTTGGGATCTCACCTCCATTTCTATAACCAGAATCTTACTTTTCTGAATAGTTTTGCTAAATCCCATTTTTCATTAAATATTAATATATTCCTTGGTCTTATCTTTGTAATAACCACAGTCAATAATATTGGCATTTACATCTTCTGTCCTCCTTATGTCCTCAGAATAATTCAGTTCTCCTAATTTCTTCCAGATTCTTTCAATTCTTTCACATCTTAAGAAAACGTGCTCAGTCATTTCAGTCTCCTTACAATAATTGCATATTCGATCTTTTCTTCTTTTATATGGCATATTTGCTTTAACTGACAATTTCCCAATTACTAATCTCCACAAAAAGTCCTGAAATTCAATCATTTGTTTGCATCTTTCCATTCTTGCTTTTATTGCCCTAATCTTAGCGTCCTCTAAATGTATCCAAGGATATACATAAAAAGTTAGTCATGATATTTTTGTACCATATTTTCCTCTCACCTTCAATAACATTTGTGTTTATTTTCCAAATTAATGTCTTTTTTGATAAACCTTAAACTGTTCATTTATACCTTCTCTTTTCCTGTTAGCACTTCTCATTGCTTCTCATTCCTTTCCATGCTTTGCTATTAATATGCTATTTTGTTAAACCTTCCTTTTTTCTTTCATCCATTTCAAGACTATACAGATTCAGTGAAGCCACATAAATGATTGGGTTGATTAAACCTAAACCCACTTCTTCTTTTGTAACATACAGTATACCTATTTTCATAGGGTTGAGTGTCAAACCCCAAATGAATGAATGAAAAAACTAATGTATAAAACTTCCATTCATATTTTAAACACAGACTAAATACACTTGCTAAATATATAATTTGAGCCATTTATTCTGTATACTTTTTTCTTGAATGATAATTTGAAAGACCTCTAAAACATATACAAATTTCTTATTTACTTTAACATCTCTTGCCATTGTAATTCTTTTTTTTTTCTTGTCCACCAAAACCTATTCCTCAAACTGTTACTTCATGCATATTGAATTTGATCCATTTCCAATATGTTCTAAGCCTTTACTGTTTTCTTTATTTAAGTACAAACACATTACATTAAGATTCTCCTTCATAGGTTCATAGGTAGGTACTAGGCTATTGGCCCCTAGGGCCTATATAAGCCTAGCCAAAAAGGTAGCCTGGCTTTCGCCACCCAAGAAAATTATTTTCTTGTGCCCCTGTTGAGCAGAGCCACAGAAGTGATCCCCAGAGTGAATTTCCTATTTCCCATCCAATCATCAAGATTTTTTTCTTGAAGAGTGCTAATGAGGAGCTTTGTTTGATATAGATAGGTAGTTTGTTCCAGAGTATGGGATGTCTCTGGGACAGGAATCTATGCCTCCAGCATGTTCTGTTTATTGTGGTGACAAGGTTTAGGCCCCTAGAGTGTGTAACTCATAGGGATTGGGATTTCTTTAAGTGAAGCATGTCCAACAGCTCTGGGTTTGACATAGCTTTGTATGTTAGGCAGAGATCACCTCTGAGTAGGTGATATGCGACGGAGTAAATCTGGAATTTTTTGAGATGGTCTGTGTAGGGCATCTGTTTGAGGCCTGTAATCCCCTTTGTGAGGTGTTTCTGCAGCCTTTCCAGTTGTTGTAGATATCTTGTGAGGTACATACCAAAAGGGGCATTGTATTCTATAATGGGTCTAATGAGTGATGAGTAGAGGGGAACAATTACCTCTTTTTTCCTGGATGAGAAACCTTTTGTGATGAAGTGTGCCACATAGAAGGATTTCCTGACTACTGTGGTGATGTGATTATCAAAGGAGAGACTACTGTCCATCTGTGTCACATGGTCTCATTACATTTTCGTTGTTAAGTAGACTACCGCCTATGTGGTAGTTCATGGGTACAGTGTTTTTACCAAAAGGGATGACAATGCACTTTTTGGCATTGAGCTTGAGGCCACAGCTTTGACACCAGGCATCTGTCTCAGTGAGGCCCTTTTGTAGGATGTCCACATCGTTAGGAGTTTCTATTATGGCTTTTAGTTTGCAGTCATCTGCGAACTTCATAAATCAAAGGCCTTCTGTGTTAGCCTGTACTTCAGAGAAGTAGATACCAAACAGGAGAGGACCCAGGAATGAACCCTGTGGTACTCCACTTGTCACTGGTCTGAAGTCAGATTTGGAGTCTGCTACTTTCACAGTGTGGGTTCTGTCAGTGAGCCAGTTGGCAACCCATCTTGTGACATAGGGATTTATACCTAGTTTAGTGTGTTTATCTATAATTCCAGAGTGGGGGATGGTGTCAAAAGCCTTGGCGAAATCTAGATAGGCTGTGTGAACCACCTTACCTTTATCTACGGCTTTGGTTACTGCTTCAAAGAAGTCTATCAGGTTTTGGAGATATGATCTGCCTTTTACAAACCCGAACTGGGTGTGGTCCAGAGTTTGGAGATTACCAATGTCTTTGTTTATAAGTTCCATGATGATACGTTCCATGGCTTTGCAGACTAGGCTCGACAGGCTAATGGGGCGGTAGTTCCCGGGGTCTGTGGTGGATCCCCCTTATCAATTTATCCATTCCTTCTACATCTTTTATGACAATTATAATGTCAACTGCATAAGTTAACTTAATAGGTATTTCTATACCTTCTTTATTTATGCAGCCTATATCCTTCATCTTTTGATTTATGTGACTTACTAACAAATTTATTACCAATGCAAATATAATACTCAATTGACAACCTTGTCTTATGCTGCCTTCTATAGCTACAACCTTACCTAATCAACCAGTCAATAAAACATTTATAGCATTATTTTTACATGCAATAATACACACATTTTATTATTTTCTAACTTATATTACATGATTGAAATATTTCCCATAATTTTCATACTGTATAGTACCAAAAGCTTTCTATAAATCACCTATCATGATCCTTACTTGTTCCTGCCCATTTATCATATTATTTACCAATTCCCTGATTATCATTAATAATTCATGACTTCTACCTTTAACATTATATATCATATCCTTTATTACTTTATTAATTTTATAGGTTCATAGGTGTGTACTAGACTAATGGCCCAGGAGCCTTTACAAGCCTAGCCCATAGGATTACCCTGACATCATGCCACCCAACTTTAGTTCCTAGTGCCTCTGTCGAGTAGAGCCACTGGAGTGATCCCCGGGGTGAATTTTTCATTTCCCATCCACTCATCAAGATTTCTTTTGATGAGGGCCAGTGAGGTGCTCTGTTTGACATGTATGGGAAGTCTATTCCATAGCATGGCCAGTCTCTGGGTTATGAACCTGTCCCTCCAACATGTTCTGTTGATTGTGGCAATGAGGTTGAGGTCTCTTGAGTGTGTGGTGTGGAGGGATTGGGATTTCTTTAGATGCAGCATTTCTAACAGAGCTGGGTCAGACATGGCTTTGTAAGTCAAGCAGAGATCGCCTCTAAGTAAGTGATATGAGACAGAGAATAGTTGGAGTTTTTTGAGTCTGTCCATATAGGACAAGTGTTTAAAGCCTAGGATCCTCTTTGTGAGGTACTTTTTTGGCCTCCCCAGTTGTTGCAGGTGTCTAGTAAGGTACATGCCAAATGGGGCATTGTTCATGATGATTGGCCTAATGAGGGAAGAGTAGAAGGAGACAATGACCTCTTTCTTCCTGGATGCAAAACCCTTAGTAAAGAGATGTGCCACATAGAAGGATTTTCTGACCACTATGGCAATATGGTGGTCAAAAGAGAGGTTGCTGTCAACCTGTGTTCCCAGATCTCATATAATGCCTTCTGTCTTCAGTAGACTACCATCAATGTGGTAATTCAAGGAAACTGGGTTTTTCCAAAAGGGGATGAGGACACATTTTTTTGGCATTGAGCTTAAGGCCATGGTTCTGACACCACCACAGGGCAAGACGTGTGATTTTTGTAAAAACAATTTAATCATGATAAAACAAACAAAACAAAATTCAATCCCAAAGGACGAAAAGCGCTTTCGGTTAATACCTTCTTCAGTTCGTATAATTCCTTTAGTTCAGTAATCGTTTAAAAACCATCACAATTAAATTGTTATTACAAACGTCACACATCTTGCCCTGTGGTGGTGTACTCAGATTTCTTCCATTTAACTGTACTTTTGGCTGAGGCACCTTTAGCTGTTACAGATTCATTTGCTTTCATGGTTCTGACACCAGTCATTGGTCTCATTGAGGCCTTTCTGTAGGATGTCGGCATCACTTGGGGAGTTAATAATAGCTCCCATCTTGCAATCGTCTGGGAACTTTGTTAGTCAGAGTCCCTTTGTGTTGGCCTGAACATCAGAGAAGTAGATACCAAACAGGAGAGGACCCAGGACCGAACTCTGTGGGACTCCACTCGTGACTGGTCGGCAGTCTGACTTGGACTCAGCTACGTTCACACTGTGGGTTCTATCTGTGAGTCAGTTTGCAACCCACCTAGTGATATAGGGGTTGATGCTTTTATATATATATATATTATATATATATATATATATATATATATATATATACACACACACACACACACACACACACACACACACACACATATACATGCACACATATATAGCAAAAAAAAAAAAAATCTAAAGAGAAAAATATATGTAGGCTATCAAAAAAGCTAAGAAAAACACCCAAGAAAACATGTCTTGACAATGAAGCCACTCGAGACAGTGGATGACATCTGTGCTGGATGATGACAAACAAGATCTGAGGAACTAGAGGACATGCAAGGCATTATGGGAGAGGGAGACTGAGACTTAGATCAAAACTCTTGTGAAAGCGGACGAATCTGATCTGATACTAGATCAGAGGACCCATCAGTGAAGAGCAATGAAATGGACATCAAAGTTCTGAAAATTTATCCCAGGACTGCAGCTTGTACTGCTAATGGACAGAGGCAGCTCCTAAATGCTTTATCCCATGCATGAGTCCCCTCAAATTATCTATGGTACGGTTCCAGTTATACACATCAAGGGTAATATAGAATTATCAACCAATGGATGGGTCAATCCAGTCTCTAACCAAATGGAATAGGTTAATTTGAGCGCAAAAATGGAAACTGGCTAGGCTAAAAATGGCCCACAAAGCAGACAGCCTAGTACTTACCTATGAACCAATGAACCTATGAACCTTAGTAAGTTTTTCTATGATTCCTGAGTGGGGAATGGTATCAAAGGCCTTGCTGAGATCAAGGTAGGCTGTATGAACCACCTTACCTTCATCTACAGCTCTGGTGACTGACTCAAAGAAGTCAACCAAGTTGAGCAGGCATGATCTACCCTTCACAAAACCAAACTGTATAGGATCCAGAGTTTGGGGATTCCCTATATCCTTGTTTATTAGGTCCATGATGATGCATTCCATAGCTTTACATATTAGACTCATCAGGCTAATGGGGCAATAGTTCCCAAGGTCTGTAGTCACTCCTCCTTTGTGGAGAGGGATGACTGTAGCAGTGCACCATTCAGTAGGGACAAAGCCTGAGGTGAGGCTGTGATTAAACAGGCACACAGGTGAAGTGCCAGTTCACTCTGCAGTTCATGTAGAACACAGCCAGGGATACTGTCAGGTCCCAGAGAAGCTGTATTTTGGCCTTGGACAGTGCTGTTTTAACCTATGCAGCAGTAATACTGGGTGCCTGGCAATCTAGTGGTATTGTGATTGGTCCTTTGGGGGGGAGGGGTAAAGTTAGCACTGAATCTGTTCGCCAGTATATTTGCAATATCTGTTGGCTAGGTATAGGACATACCATTGTGCAGTAGCTCAGAGCAAATCTGGGTATTGCCATGGAGATTCTTTACATAACTATAGAAGGCCTTGTGGTTTTCTTTACTATCTGCTGCAATTCTGTTTTCGTGGCTAGCTTTAGACGATTTGATGAGGGATCTCAACCTTTTGCTGAGGCTGATAAGGGAGTTTTTCCAGTCTTGGGACTTCACCTTATTCCGCATCAGTTTCCTTCTTCTGTTGTAGAGTTTGTTTATAGCAGAGAACCACCAGATTGGCTTCTATTTTTTTTGAGGAGAGTCCCTAGGATTCTCAAAAGCTTGCATGGTGTGCATGATTAGTGCAAGAGGTAATGTTGGCAATATGGCGGCCGAGCGATCCATGTACGTGATCATTTGACGTGCAGGAGCGCTCTTGTACTAATCCTGCACTTTCCTAGCCCCCATATGCAAATTACCCCATTTGTAGGTAAAAACCATGCAAATGAGGTAAATCTGCTAACCAGGAAGCTGGAATCAGGCCGTGCAGGACTGGCATAATCTGTAGAAATGTACTTGGTTAGTAACCGAGTACGGGTCTGCAAAATCCAAAATGGAGACATGACAGCTCCAAATAAAAGCTGCATATCATGGAGAAAGCATGCCAATGGCCAAGTATACAGCCATTGGCATTGCAAACAATACAAAAAGTAAACAATATAACTTTTATTGTATTTCCGCCAATCACGGCTGTTTAAGCATAGGGCAGCGGGACACAAACGGGATTGGTGGGAAAATAAGAAAATAAACCTAAATCAAGCATTCTAACTAAAATCAGAATTCTGCCAAGCAAGTCAATGGCAGGCAAAAGACAACCTGGCCAGTGAATAGTGGTTGCTAAGGGGGGAGGCTCAGTGTGACACATGTAACTATGCATTAGCAGGCAATCCTATGCAAATGAGGGGAAGGATAGTGAATCCCAGTTTTCCACAGCATGTGAGGCAGGTCCCAACAGTGTAAGAGTATGAATAGCTGAGTGCAAGACTAGGAGGTAGGTGACATCATGGGTGGGTGTGTCGGGCATACTGTAAATGGATTGGAGCCCTGTGGCTTGGGTATGTTCCCAACAAAGCACTGCTAAGCTAGGGGGTGTGTCTAAACCTGCCTAGCACTCTTTACAAAGTGTAAGCGGGTGTGCGCACCGTGCACCAGTTTTGCAGGAAGAAAAAAGAAGTGAAAACAGGAAACAGCAGCAGTATGCACATTTGAGTACTCTGTTCGGCGTGCCCCTGAGCTTAAACAGAAGGGCAGTGGGAAGGGAAAACAGCAGTAGGAAGGTAATCAAGGAGAACTTGCTTAGCTGGCAGGTGAAATGTATCAGAAGCAGCCAATTACACAGGCAGCAGCCCAGCCCAGAACAATACTATAAACTAAGGAAACAGCTTCCCCACTGGTTTTTCCCACACTCTACACCACTGGTGTATACAAGCTGGGAAAATTTAACAAACAAACCTACAAAATGAGAAGGGCTGCAGCAGGCAACATAGAACAACATGTGCAAGAGGCTGAGGGTGGTAAAGATGTGCATGCCACCGAACAACCCACAGTGAGGAGACAGAGAAGAGTGAACAGACCCAGGGTAACCTACCAGGGGCTACATGAGCTGGAGATAGTGGAGTGCTATAGGGTGGACAGAGACCTCCTACAGCAAATAGTGGAACTGTGCTGGCCACACCTGACACACCAAACGGATCAAGGGGAACCCATCCCAGTGGAAACCAAGGTATGTGTAGGTCTAGGTATACTAGCCACAGGTACCTCCCAAAGCACAATTGGGGATATCATGGAGATCTCACAGGCATCAGCATCCAGAGTATTCCACCAGTTCCTGGATGCCATGTCAGCTTGTTTGTCTTTTCCTGGTTAGGGGTCACCACAGCGCAACTCTGGTCCACTAATGATTGGCAATAGATTTTTATGGTGCCGAGTTGCCAGCCCGATGCCCAGCCTTCAGCGAAGGCACGCCCATTCACTCTTGTCTTTCAGAGTCCACTCAACCACAGAGAGGACATGCAGACTCCACACAGAAGGCACTCCAGCCAAGAATCGAACAGGAGAACCTCTTGCTGTAAGGCAACAACACTACTGCTGTATCACCGCGGCTTTTAATGTCAGCACATGCCAGTGAGCATGTATATTTCCTCAACACCCATGAGGTGTTGACCAGCAATATGCGTCTCTTCCACCAAAAAGCAGAATACCCTGGGGTAGTGGGTGCTATAGACTGCACGCACATATGCATCCAAGCACCACCCGGTGAGCAGGGTAGGGCCTACATCAACTGCAGGGGCATCCCCTCCATCAATTGCCAGGTCATACGTGATGCCCAGGGGATTATAATTAATGTGTGTGCTTGCCGATTCCCACATATGGCATCTGATGCAGCTGTACCAGAGATTTGTCAATGGGGACATCCCCTATGGTCAATTAGTGGGGGATGCTGGGTACACACTGGAGCTGTGGATGATGACACCCATCAGAAATGCACACACACCTGAACAAGAATGCCATAATGAGGCACATGAACAGGTAGCTGCAGCAGAAACAGCATGGGGCAGGTCCACACAGCCCCACAATGCCAAAGTCTGTGCACACACAGACACACATCCCCCCACCAATGCAATGCCTGCACAGGCACAGCATGACACCACCTGTGCTCAACCATGTACATCTGGCACACCCACAAGGTAAGTCAATCAACCTACCAATTGCCAAATGGAGTAGAATGTGCTGTCAGCTGTAGCTATGGTATGGATGTGAACATGCAAGGGAATTGGTCAGTTGAATGTTACGGCAGCAGACAATAGACACCCATAGTGGCACCCTGATATGTGAAACACATACTTGAGTCACCATAGTAGCCAGTACTACACAGTGTGACAAAACCCACTGCAGGAAAGGTGCTGAGTGACATGTGTGTCCATATGACCCACACATGCCAGTCAGGATGGTTCACATACCCAACAACAGTCACAGCTAGCAGGACAGGTGTAAACAAATCCAAACAGGGCTTGTGCCATGGCCCCAGACTGATGGCTATGGTTAACCCCACCCCCAGGCCTACACAGACAGACCACAGCAGGGCAGGCAGTGGGATGTTAGTTCTGAAGGGTAGGAAGTCAGACAATAATATGTAGCGCAACCAAAACCATGATCTGTAGTACACTGGTGTGCCTTTAGTCAGCAAGATAGTTAGCAATACAGAATGAAATGGAGTACATGACATACAAGTACAGTCATAGCAAATGTGTACAAGTGTCACCTGTCCCCTCCATCCTACATAGCAATGTAATAACTGTCAGGTGTGCCCCCCCAACCCTGTGTAGAAATGTAAAAATAGTCAGGTGTGCCCCCCATCCTACATAGTAATATAATAACAGTCAGGTGTGCCCTCCACCCACTCTTGTGTATAAATGTAGAAACAGTCAGGTGTGCCCCCCCCCCGCTATGCCGAAATGTAGTAACAGTCAAAGCCAACTGATCGATGGATATCCTGCAGAACACAGCATGCTACCTGTCGGTGTACAACACAAAGGTCAGCACCAGAGCACAAACTACCTGGACACAATCCACAAATCCACTACAGATGGCCATACTGGGCATGCTCACACACTTAGAGAAATGAAGGCAATGTCAATGAACAACATACTGAAAGGTCATACTGGGCATGCTACCACACTTAAACACATGAAGGCCATGACTGCAAACTCCAGTAGACCAGACATATCTGGCAGTTGCAGATGTAAGTGCAGACACTCGTCAGTATACACCACTCATGCCTTGCACACACAGTGGATAGGAATACAGGCATATATGTCACACTATAATAAGCCAAAGGTAGACGTACATAGATGTGTGGAAGACGGTGACTGTGACAAGGAGCCATCCAGGCCTATCCCACCCAGCACACAGCCAAAGGGCCCTAAACACATGAGGTGCACATGTCACATGTCAGCATTACAGACTATGTGGTGCATGTGCCAGCTGTGCAACATGACTGTACAAGGAAGCAGTCATCTAGCAGCTGTATACACGTATCTGTGAAATATGAACCCGTGTGTGCCCGCATGTGGCATGTCAACCCATATATGAATGTGTTATGGCCCATGCACACACCACCCTCCCCATAGCCCTACTATGACAAGCCTGCTGAGGTACTCCAATGTGAAATACACCTGTGTGAGAATTGTAATCTCTGTGGCATATCCCATAACTGTGTACTGCTGCAGTGTGATAAACTAGTTAGGTAGGTTTTCTAACCCCAGACTTGGCAACTGTGTGTGTGTGTTAGTGTGCGTGTCTGACTGTGTAGAGAGCAATCCTTTTTAAGGTACTCACACTCATTATAATTCATATACTCAAGTTTGGCAAGGCTGCTGAAGTCACTCATCTAGAAATACACCTCTGGGAAGGGTGCAGCCCAGTATTCTCTGTAACGTGTCCTGTAACTGTGTACTGTTGTAGTGTGATAAAGTAGCTAGGTAGGTGTTCTAACCCCAGACATGACAATTGTGTGTGCTAGTGTGCATGTCTTTCTATCTCTGACTGTATAGAAAACAATTCTTTTTAGGGTACTCACACTCCTTACAATTCATATACTCGACTTTGGCAAGGCTGCTGATGTCACCCACCTAGAAATACACCTCTGGGAAGATTGTAGCCCAATAATGGCTGTAGCGCGTCCTGTAACTACACACTGCTGTAGTGTAATAAAGTAGCTAGGTAGGTGTTCTAACCCCAGACTTGGTAACTGTGTCTTAGTGTGTGTGTCTGTCTGACTGTGTAGAGAACAATGCTTTTTGGGGTACTCACACTCCTTACAATTCATATACTTGACTTTGGCAAGGCTGCTGATGTCACCCACCTAGAAATACACCTCTGGGAAGGTTGTAGCCCAGTAATCTTCGTATTGTGTCCTGTAACTGAATACTGCTGTAGTGTGATAAAATAGCTAAGTAGATGTTTTAACCCTAGATGTGGCAACTGTGTATGTGTGTTAGTGTGCATGTCTGACTGTGGAGAGAACAATGCTTTTTAGGGTACTCACACTCCTTACAATTCATATACTCGACTTTGGCAAGGCTGTTGATGTCACCCACCTAGAAATACACCTCTGGGAAGGTTGTAGTTCAGTAATCTCTGTAGCACATCCTGTAACTGCATACTGCTGTAATGTGATAAAGTAGCTAGGTAGGTGTTCTAACCCCCGGCTTGGCAACTGTGTGTGTGTGTGTGTGTTAGTGTGCATGTCTGTCTGTCTCTGACTGTGGAGAGAGCAATGCTTTTTAGGGTTCTCACACTCCTTACAATTCATATACTTGACTTTGGCAAGGCTGCTGATATCACCCACCTAGAAATACACCTCTGGGAAGGCTGTAGCCTAGTAATTTCCGTAATGCGTCCTGTAACTGTGTACTGCTGTAGTGTGATAAAGTAGCTAGGTAGGTGTTCTAACCCCAGACGTGGCAACTGTGGGTGTGTGTTAGTGTGTGTGCCTGACTGTGTAGAGAGCAATGCTTTTTAGGGTACTCACACTCCTTACAATTCATATACTTGACTTCAGCAAGGCTGCTGATGTCACCCACATAGGAATAGACCTCTGGGAAGGTTGTAGCCCACTAATCTCCTTAGCGTATCCTGTAATTGTGTACTGCTGCATTGTGATTTAGAACTGTAGTAGGGTTCCATCCCCACCCATGGCAGTTCTGGATGTTTTGTGTGTGTCAATGTCTGTATATGGAGCAATGCATTATAGGCTACTCACACGCAGTACATTTCAAATTGCCTACTTTGGCAATACTGCTGATGTCATTCATTGTGAAATACAGCTTTGGGGAAGAAGTTCTCTCATAATCCTAGTGATGCGTCATATAACAGCTCCATGCTGTAGTGTGATATAGACCTCTGTTAGGGGTTCTATACCCACACATGTCAGTTGTGGATGTTTTGTGTGTGTCTCACTGTCTGTGTAGGGAGCAATGCATTTTAGGGTAGTCACTCGCAGTACATTTCAAATGGTCTACTTTGGCAATCCTGCTGTCATTCATTGTGAAATACACCTTTGGGGAAGGAGTACTTCAGTAATATGCATGGCATGTCCTGTAACTGCGTAGTACTGTGGTGTACTAAACTAGTTAGGTAGGGTTCTACTCTCAGACATGACAGGTGTGTGTGTGTGTGTGTGTGTGTGTGTGTGTGTGTGTGTGTGTGTGTGTCACACACACACACACACACACACACACACACACACACATGCCTAGGCAACAGCCAATATGCGGATAGTACACTGCATATTGGCCACTGATAGTAACTATGGAGTGATAGCAGTGGGCTACAGAGGGCATGTCACCCTGTCCATCTGTCCAATATGCACATATATGCTGAAAGTGCACCTCCCCCATGTTCCCCAATGGACACCTGCACCACCTGTGGTGCCATCACATGTGAACCACAATGGACATACCATGTCTGAAAACATGCCCTGTATGGACAGATGCCACTGATACCGAGGAATGATGTTAGCATGCTATCAATGTAGGTGTAGAGTAAATCTGGTGCCCATTACTGGTCCCCGCCACAGGTGGGCAAGACTGGCACATATGATGATGATCTGTGTTCACAATATGGGCCAGATACCCCAGGTACAGTTCCACATGTCACTGTACATGCATGTGGGAGGTGTGCACACCCCAGACACCGTCCATGTCATGGACTAAGGAATACATGCATGGCAAGTGATGCACAGCAATGGCTACACACAATAGTCACCCAGGTGACTGGATGGGGGATACAATACCAACCTGTGTGGGCAAGTGTGGAAACTACAGCCCTGAGACACAATGCATATCATTGTCATGTGGCCTGATGCCAAGGTATACCCATCACTTACCCTTGTATAGCCTGCTGCCACAGTCGACCACCACAAACCCATGTGTGTTTGTCTGTTTGTTGTATGGTGTGTATGTTCACATCCACACTCACTACAACCCCCATAGGCATACTGAAGCATGCTGTCTGATGTCAGACATCTCCTCATACCCTTTGCACATACAACCTTCATATGACCCATGTGGTGCATGTGATACTTGCACAGTGATGTGTTGTGGCAATCCCGCAACTGATGAGTTGTACTCCTGGCCCTGCCAAGTATGTCAATGTGTGCATGTCCTTGTGAGAGTGTGGCTGTGTTGACACTGGCACCTGCTCATGTGGACAGGTACGTGTACGTCACCTACTGTATAGCTACCATATCCCTGTTGCAGATGTCACTCACCATCACATATATATTCTGAGGGCTCCATGGCAGGTAACCAATGTGGCACATCTAATAACTGCATCAAACTGTGATAGCACTACATAGTTGTCAGGGGTTTGATACCCTGTGCTGGTTGGTGTGTGACACAAACAAGCAGAAGTTTTACTCTCCCACCCCTCCCTGACATGTCTTTGCCTCTGTCTGCCTCTTCCCGTCCATCTCTGGTGGATATGAAGCCTACACCTGCTTTGCTCAGGCAGTAGAATGTGTATTTTAAGTGATGCCCATGATCTGCTGATGGCCTCTACACAAATTTCAGCCCTCCCCTAGCTGATTGCATTTGGAACAGCTGTGGTAACATTCCCATAGCCAATTGCATGGAAACATACTCCGATATTTAGGAACATCATGTTGGTGTTGGCCCTTGTCATTCACTGTGAGCAGGAACTAGATATGTTGGTTGGCAACCAGCATCTGAAATGGATTGGGAATTTACCTCTAACAACATACATTGTGGAAATGAGGCAACACACAGGAGGGGGATGTGCCTGACCTGCCTACAGACTGTAAGTGCTGCTATACTGCATGTGGAGTACTGTTGGTTTAACAGTGTGTGTGTGTGGATATGTCTTTCCTACATGTCTCCATACCTGCCATGTCATTTCCATGTTTATGTGGAATCCCCATCTGCAGGGTCATCTGCAGACAAGGCAGTGTGTTGTGCCTTTGGTTTCATATGTTACCAACGGAGCATCTTTCCGTGGACTGCAGACAGTAGTGTGAGGATTGCAGTCTGTAGATGGTGAAAGCTGTGACAGTTACTGACTTCATATCCATCATAGGACATATGCTGCAACAAACCTTGTTACAACAGTAAATGTATGAGGTTATCACAGCAACATGTCATTATTGGCCCTGTGTATGTGCTGCCAGCCACAACTAGGTTAACCTGTGTACATATGTCGTGCATGACGTGGTGCATATGTGCTGTGCACCATAATTAGTGTCATAATATCTGCTAACAAGCCAGTGAGATATCAGACTGCTTTACATATTATGTACAGTAGGGGTTATATTTGATGACATAACCTGGACATTCTGTGGATGTTTGTGCAGTCCTTCATGTGTGTGGGCATCAGTGTTACAGACAGCAGGTAGCAATACCTCTTACAGGAGAACTGGCACACTCAGGGCAGCTACATATTTGTAGGAGGTTCAGGAACTACAGACAGAGTGTGAGTAGAGTTGTGTTATGCTTTGTATAGTACTGGTGTTACAGAGTGTGTGTGTATACATACTACATTACCTTAGAATGTAGTCTGTCTGCACAGCTCTCAAGTGTGGGCGCATCCTCTTGGTGGCCAGAGGTGTGCCTATCATATGTTGTCTGTCGACCACGCAGGTCCTGTGTCAGATATCCCACTGGCAGTATGTGTGTTGAGTACTATCAGTACATAACCTACATATCATGTTTTGCACATATGACATGCTGTGGGGGGGTGTTCCATAGTGTGATGTGAATATATCACACTGCCATTGCTGCCATCAGTCCACATCTGTTGTATCCCCCACACATATGGTGGGGCTGGGGCCATATATGTGTGGGTGTCACTTACACAATACATGTGTGCTCTTATGCACTCCAGAGGCCAGTGTATGTAACAGTGGTATATGGCCCTGTATTATTGAGTCTGGGGGGAGCACCATAAATGACCTAGGCTGTTAAATATGTGGGGGTATCAGGGGTGAGCTGCCTTAAGGTATCTGGATGTAAAGTGCCGTATACTTCACCTATATTTATATTACTTACATATATTCGTTTACAGCAAGCCTACTGCCTCGTGCCAGACAGACTGTTCTGTTTGTCAGTGTGCATGTGATGGTGTCAGTTATGCCTTGTTATGTCACAATTACAACCCATTTGGTCACATGATGTCTTTACCACCCACTGCTATTGTACAGAGTGTAGATAGAGGCTGCTGAACTATACACCTGCATTACATACTGTTGATCCTTTGGTATCCTGTGGCCCAGTCTGTCCTCACTATTGTACAGTTTTAAGGGCTTGGCCTGGACAGCAACAGTTGTGAACCTTTCCAGACTACTGCATTAGTATAACTGTTTCATGGTTGCATTCACCTGTTTATATGGATGTCAGTATCTGAACAGCTATATGTCATGGCATGTAGAACTGTAATAGTACACAGTGAAAGGTATCCCATTTCTGCAAACCTGTGTGCAGTGTTTTCCCTATGACCTCTCTGTAGGTATATGTTGCAGGCAGCGACTGTCATTTGTATGGGTAGCCCATACAGTGTCCAGTTGTTCAGGTGTTAACTGTAGGCATAGTGGCTGTTCCATATTGTGTGCACCTTCTACATATGTATCCTACTGTACATATATCTGCGTGTGTATGTGTAGTCACATGTATATATATATATATATATATATATATATATACACATATGTATATATGTATCTGCATATCTGTGTCTGTATATCTGTATCCTGGGGATGTTGATGGCTACCACATTTTACATTACCTATGGGAGGCAGACTGTACTGCATTATATGTCCACAATACCAGCCTGACATCATGCAGGTGGGATGTAGTGCTGTTAACTTCCTGTGCCCATGTCGTGTTAGGTCCTGATTATGGGATCTGCAACACTTGGTAGTGTATTGTGGGGTGGATGTGTTAGGCCTTGGGGGGGTGCCTAGTTGTACAAGACGTATAGTGTGTGGGGCCTCTCAACCCCAGTAACGGTGCATGTGGACATATGTGTGTTTGTTAATCTGCCATTGCTCTCTACAGATGTATGGCCATATATACCGATATAGATATATATATCTTCTGACATATATATATAACTATGTCCACATATACCTACATAGATGTATATCTGCATACACATATGTAACTTGCTGCGTATATGTAGACATATAGATGTAGACACATATATGTGTCGATGTAGGCATTTGCATGTATATATGTTCATATATAGTAATATATATGTATATAGTGTTAGAAAGTTATACATATATCTATACATATATAGATATGTTGTATAAGTTTAGATATTGATATATTTACACACAGATACATCTAGATGGTATACATTCTCTGTACAGTTGCATGACTGGACTGGATGATATGTTTCAGATATTTCCCTGACTTTATACAGTTGTATTGGCTCACTGTTAGACCATTGTAGCTATGTTGCAAAGGGTCCTGGGGTCAAGAACTGCATGTGCTGGATATTGCATTGCACAGCATATCTGTTATTGCTGTGGTGGGGGAGGAACATAGCAGTCATCACCAGGTACCTCTCATTTGAACCCCCACCCCCATTAACTGTGCATAAGGACAGTTATTTTGTGGTGGAGTTTCTGGTTGTTATTCCTATTTGGTGCTGCAATTCACATATCTATCTATATATATATATATATATATATATATATATATGTGTGTGTGTGTGTGTGTGTGTGTGTGTATATATATATATATATATATATATATATATATATATATATATATATATGTGTGTGTGTGTGTGTGTATTTATATATATATATATATATATATATATATATATATATATATATATATATATATATATATATATATATATATATATATATATGTGTGTGTGTGTGTGTGTGTGTGTGTGTGTATATATATATATATATATATATATATATATATATATATATATATATATATATATATATACCTAAATATATCTCAACATATTTATCCATCTACCTATATACCATTGATGTGATATGATGTATGTGTGAGTCATACATTTATATGTACCTGTGTATCTCTCTACATTTACAGATCTATAACTGTCCATATGTCCTTGCATGATTGGCTCACAATATTGGCCTGTCCCACATTCGTCTGACCAATTGACGTGGATGATGTCAGGCATATGGTCAGTCAGGAATGCCGATACATTACAGTTTCAGACATCATGTTGTTCAGATTATGTGTATTACAACAGATCACTGTTTAACTAGCAATGTTTTACATGTATATGAACAATATTTCACATTTATCCCAATTTGTACCCCACTTTTGTTACACTGTGTCCATAGTGTTTGCAATAAGAGGTTGAGTGTTATGATATTAGTACAGTTCCCCTTATGCAGATTGACTGTGCTGCATGATATGTCTGGGAATACATGGGATTTATTTATATCTGGCATGGTGTAGTGTTAATTCACTACTGTTGTATGCAGGGTCCTGGGTTCGGGCCATGTAGTGGCTGTCAATTATGCTGCAGGGTTGAACAAAGGCGGTAGGATACAGGGTGATTAAGGCACTTGTAAGCAGTTGTAAGCGTGTTTGCATGACAGTAAACATTGCCAAATGCAGGTAACATCCAGTTACACCAGGTTAGCCTCGAAATTGCTTACTTTGTGTACACATTGCTTACCGTCATGCAAACACAAAGCTCTGGTTACATATGCCTACAGATAGTTTGTATCAGATTTGCTGAGCCTGTAAACGCAAACTCGCTTACTAGTGCTGACATATGCTTACTACAGCTTATTGCTGCTTAACCTAACTACTGCTTTATGCATTATGATACTGATACCTCACATGTGCATTTCCTGCAGTACTCCAGTTTATATATATATACATATATATATATATATATATATATATATATATATATATATATATATATATATATATATATATATATATATATATATATATATATATATATATATATATATATATATATATATGTTATTCCGTGGGTTATGCAACATACATATTACCCATAACGTGGTTTGCCATGGGAAATGGTATGTCTCAGTACCTTCCCTATGTCCCCCTCCTTTCTCGCTGACATCCACGGGCCGGTCCATTTGAATGGGTTCATCCAACCCCGGCACGCCTCGGTCCATAATGTCATACCCATCATCCCCCCCCGTTCCTCCTCCTCCACACCAATCATCCTTCCTACAGGTTTCAGCTGAATCTAACCACACCACTACACATTGCCCACTCTGCACTTCTCGGGACCCTTCGCATATGTTGTCCCAACCCATGGATCTTTAGGCTTCCCACACATTTAGTTAGCGAACATACATTACCGTCTTTGCTTACCTTTGAGGCATGGTATGTTACCCTGAGGACTCATTTTAGCAGAATTTTTTTGGCTCGCCCCACCAGGGACGGACATGCATTTGTTTAAGAGTAGACTTAGTAGGTTGACACTGTTTCTCCCACTAGTAGTATCCTGCCAGCAGTCTGGGAGCCAGTGCTGTGCTACACTTGGTGCGTATTATTTGATTTGCATGATATTTGCCTTTTGGCATTGATTTCCCCTTCATCACTTGTTATATATGTGTCATGTATCCTTGAGACATGTACATACACTGTTTGGGGTCCTGGGAACTTCTACACTTAATTACAATAACACCTCACATCTGGACTTACTGCAGTACTCCAGTTCACATACATATGTATATTCTGTAGTCAGTTGTGGCACATATGACTGTATACTGATGCCTTTCACAGGTTCAGTTTGGTTATACTATGGTGAGGACATGTTTACTACTACCTCATTCTTCTGTACTTTTGTTATGGCTTGGTGGATAGCTACTGGGACCATGGTGTATAGGGTCCTAGGTTCGTGACATGTATGGTTATTTATTTTGTTGCTGTTCTGACAAAGGCCTGTTGGATGCAGAGTGATTAAGGCACATTAAAGCAGTTGTAAGGCCTTAAACCCACTTACTAGTGCGTACATATGCTTACTGTTGCTTATTTGTGCTTACACCTGCTTACTAGTGCCTTATTCTGTCTGACACTGATACGTCACATGTGCATTTCTTGCATCAGTCCATTTCATATATATCAGCTATTTAGTGGGTTTTGCAACACAAATATTGGTTATAACATGCTTTGCCATGTAAAATAGACTGTGGTACAGTGGGACTCGAACCGGGAATGCCTACTCATTGGTAGGATGCTCTACCCACTATACTATTGCTGTTCTGCTTCATTTGCATATTTCTATCATAATGTAATACCCATGTTTCCTTCCCCCAGCCCCCGAGCTCCACGCACACAGCATCCATCCATTCTCCAGTTGCTAGCCCAGCCATACCACACCTCCACACATTTCCCTCTCTGCACATGTCAGTACTCCTCCATTATACTGTCTCAACCCAAGCTTCTGCAGGCTTTTCATCTGTTTAGTCCACGTATGTACAAGCCTTCCCTTGATCCTCCTTTGATACTGGTGGAAACATCTATATGACTCACAATTTTTGGTTCGTCCCACCAGGGATGGACCTGCTGTTGTGTCAAGAGTAGACTTAGCTAGTCTACACTGTTTCTCCCACTGGTAGCATCCTGCCAGGGGTTTGAAAAGCAGCAGTTTGCTCACACACCAAGCCAGCCTCATCTCCCGGTTCTGCAGAACCGACGCCCCAGCTGTGACATCCTGTGCATGAAGCACGCCCCCCACGGCATGCACCCTTTTTCATTATTCTCTTCAGTATTATGCAAGACTACTGTTCTCACAGTATGATTGGACAGGCACTGTTCTTTGATACACATAGACTGCTCGGAATGTTGTGATTTAGTAATGTACACGTTTGCTGGTATTAATCTATGTATTTACATAGATTTCCTACACTGTTGAATGACTGTGCTGGATGATATGTTTGTGATAACAGCAGCTGAATGTGTATCTGCCATGGCTTAGTGGTAACTCACTTAGACTAAAGTGTGCAGGGTCGGGGGGTTGCAACCTGGGAGTGCAGATCATTTTGTTAATAGACACAATGAGAGCTGTTGGCTACAGAGTGACTAAGGCACTGTAGAGCAATTGTAGGTGGATATGCACTGGTTTGCGTGAGGCTCAGCATTCCTGACCTCTGGTTACGGTGTCTGAGTTGGCTTCTACATTGCTTAACCAGTGCGGGCATTGCTTACCACCACCCAAACAGGCTTAAACCCACTTGCTCCTGCATACCCCCATGCTACTTCATGTATTTGGTTTACATTTGTTGACCAGGACAATCCGACTGGATGCTTGTCCATTTTCAGCGGTGGCCCAGGGAGTGGAGCTCCACAGTAAACCCCAGCTACACATTACAAGTAATACTGAGGTGTTCAGATTCATAGAGAGTAACAGACTTAATATACCTACGTACCACATTCTTCATGGTTAGTTTACATTAACATGTCAGTATTAAACATGCTTAGGTCAGGTTTACATGTCAGGTATGACTGTTGACAAAGGTCAGTTTATGGTGAAGTAAGATTCAGTTCTGGATAGGTTACACTCAGGTATTCGGGTTAGGTTTAGTTATTCCATACCTGTGTGGTAGAGTAGAAGAGAATAGTGAAGGAGTAGGTAGGTAGAGGGGGAGACATTGTCACTGTATATTAGGTTGTTTGAATAATTGGTAGGGGAGCAATAGGGAAGGTTTGCAGGATGTTGGGATTTGTATGCAAGGCAGGACAAGAGGTGTTGGTTTCACTGGTTGCTGTAGGGGTATAGAGTGTAAGTTGGGGGGTTCACCAGGTGGTGAGCATGAGCTGATCCAAGTGTGCTTTAGGTGTTCCTTCATGTGTTCCTGTGGGACAGCTGAGGTAATACATGTGGGTAGGGGGTAACAGATTCTGCCAATATAGTTGGGGAAGAGGGTGTCACCTACTTGTAATTGTAAACATTAATAGTAATGCAAAAGGGGTTGATAGGTAAGTGGTGTTAATGGGGCACAAAGAGGGACAGATAGTAGGGGAAATATTCAGGATGTGCAGGAAGGCTGAAGGGAAGGTCCACAGCTGGTCATTTCGTCTACAGCAACAGCTGTGCATATACACTGCATTTGGAGAGGGCAACAATAATACCTTGTGATGCCAACTAGATCGGCTTACATGCCTACAGTGGGGTGTTGCAACCATGTGTTCTTTGGTGTTATTTAGTGGGGTTTGCAACAACACATCTGGTTATACCGTACTTTGCCATGTAAAATAGACTGTGCTGCAGTGGGACTCGTACCAGCAATGGCTGCTCGTTAGGTGGCAACTCTGGCCAATGCGCACTATTGCTTACATTCCCGAGGCGGTCCGAATAGAACCACTCCAGCCAACACCTGCACACCTTGGCCCATAATTCCATAATTTCATACCCATAGTCCCCCCCCCCCGCACCTCCTCTACAGCACTCATCTTTACTCTGGGTGCAGGTCGGGTCTAACCACACCACTGCACACTGCGCACTCTCCACTTCTCAGGACCCATCTCATACGTTGTCTCAACCCATGGGTCATGAGGCTTTCCCAACCCTGTAGTCTGAATACATACACACCCTGCCTTGAAAAGTAATTGCACGGACGGGCCTCCAATCACAAGAAATTTTGGGGTGTCCCGTAAGGGACGTTCCTGTCTCTGTTTCAAGATTAGACTTAGTGGGTCTACAGTGTTCCCCCACTGGTTGTATCCTGCCTGTGGTTTGGAGAGCAGTGGATTGTTTACTCTGTTTGTGTGTTTGTTTGTATGTTTCCCCTGTCTGGCTGGGGGGGAGGGTAATGGTACGTGTTACATGTATGTTGATTGGGCCCCTCACCCCCATTGGCATGGCCTGTGATCATATGTCATTCTTATGTGCTGCATCATATCATAGATATATATCTGTGTATATACACACACACACACACACACACATATATATCTACAGATATATATGTATGCATACGTATATAGATATATATATATATATATATATATATATATATATATATATATATATATATATATTGCTGTATATATATCTAACGACATGTGGATGTATGGTTGTCTGCATATGTACATATCTATATGTCGGTATGCATATATATATATATATATATATATATATATATATATGTGTGTATGCGTATATATGTATACATATGTTCTACAGAGAGGGAAAGGTATATATCTATTTAGTTATGGGTATATATACACACACACACACACATACATCTACATATTTAGCTACATGTCCCCTAATGTAGACTGGTATTGCTGGATGCTATCTTTTGTGTGCATACTGGCCAACCTTGTGTGCCATGTATGCTTTGCGATACCTACAAATGAAACCATTAGTGTAAACAAAGTCACACGTGCAATCTATTGTTTGTACCAGAGAAACATTCGACCCATGCGGGCCAACCCAAAAATAGGGTATTCACCTTTTGTCGAAAAACGGAGCTGCAAAGGTACCCATGGCTATGTGCATGGACTACAGTGTGTGGCAGACTTAGGATACTTGGTTCGGGACAACATACAGGATGGGTCCTGAGGGGGGGAGTGGAGGGTGAGCAATGTGTGGTGGTGTGGTAGCTATGGGCCTGTAACCATGGAAAGGATGTTGGCTGCGTGTATGCAGTGGGGAGGGGGGTGCGGAACTGTGGTTAATAAATGTATGGGTCGAGGATGGCCTGGGTTGGATGGGCATGTACTGGTCAGACCACCTAGTGGGTGGGGGAGAGGGGAATGTGATATCAACATGTGAAACATAAAAGGAGACTAATTTAAATCCCTATTTAAATGAAACACTTACAATAAAATGAGCTTGGTAGGGTACTGCAGGGCAGACGTGTTTGGCTGGTGGGGTATGCCAATTTGTACGAGACGTATATTGTTTGGGGCCTCTCAAGCCCATTAACGGTGCATGTGGACATATATGTTTCTGTTAATCTACCATTGCTATCTACAGATGTCTGTCCATATATACCTATATGGGTTTATATATTTGCTTACATATTTATACCTATGTTCATATATACCTACAGAGATATATATCTGTGTACATACATATATGTAACTTGCTGTGTATATGTGGACATATAGGTGTTGACATATATATGTGTAGATGTCGGCATTTGCATGTATATATGTTCATATATTTGTATATATATATGCATATATGTCTGGATATATATATATATATATATATATATATATATATATATATATATGTTTGTAACTACATATATAGATATGTTGTATCCATTTAGATAGTAATGTATTTACACACACACACACACACATCTATATGTACGTATACATTCTCTGTACTGTTGCACGACTGGGCTGGGGTTATGTTTCTGACAACATACAATTTATGCATATCTGGCATGGCTTAGTGGTAAATCATTTTGTATATGGTGTGCAATGTCCTGGGTTCAAGCCTTGCAGAAGCTGTTTATTTTGTTATTGGACAGAACACCACCCATTGGATACAGACTGATTAAAGCCCTTTAAAGCAGTTGTAAGCAGGTTTGCATGGGTTTGCGCATAGGCAAGCATTGATAACTTCTGGTCACAGTTTCTTACACCCAGTTAGCTTCTCCTTTGCTTAATCTGTGTAGGCAGTGCTTACCCCCACGCAAACACACTTGCACACACTTACTAGTGCTTACATATGCTTACTACTGCTTATCTGTGCTTACACCTGCTTACTGCTGCCTTATTCATTATGATACTGACTCTTCACATGTGCATTTCCTGCAGTACTCCAGTTCATAAGTATATGTTATTTAGTGGGGTTTGCAATACAAATATTAGTTATACCATGCTTTGACATGTAAAATAGACTGTGCTGCACTGGGACTCGAACTGGGATTGCCTGCTTGTTAGCCAAAAGTTCTGCCCACTATACTATTGCTGACATGCTTCATTTGCATATATCGTCTTTGTTATCTTCTTCAGCCTTTTAGGCTTCTTTAAGCATAGCTAAGCAATGGGCACACCCGTGCACCTATGGTTAGCTGTACTCGGTGTTTTAGAAAACAATACAGGGGTTTCTTCTTTTGATTTTTATTTCCTGTTGCTGCTGCACACATGGGGAACTGTTGGTGGGAATATGTGGACACCTATGAGCAGTCTCGCTCATTTATTTCCACTTTCTGCTGTTCAACATTGCAGGGGCATGTTTATACTGAGAGCTCTGCTCTCAGACACACCCCCTGCACTCGTACACACTCCGTGTAAGCCTGGGGCTCGGCCAGCATGCCTTTATTACTATGCATGGCGTGCTGCAGTCCTGCTCCTAAATGGGCGCTTCCGTGCAGGACTAGACTAGTCCTGCATGGTAGATTAGTAAATCCGGGGGAGTGTTCTTCTAATATTTTTGAATTATTTTCATAAATATTTTATAATCTGTATTATTTATTACAACTGGACTCTAAGTCTGCATAGCATATATATTCCCTTTCTTCCATATCAGTTTTATTACTCCCCTATATTAAGCTTTGCACTTGAATCCTACTTTTAACCACGCGTTTAATATTTCTGGAAATATTTATTTTTTCCATTCTGTTAAGTCTTTATACATTTGGTATTCTATCCCATCAGGCCTTCCTGCCAACTACATGATAACTACTTATAGTGTGTTATCCAATTCTTCTAAAATTATTTCTTTTTCTAATTCTTTATTATCCTGTTTCAAAAACATGTTTACCTTCCAAACCTTTCTTTTTAAATTTCCATCTGTTAACAATCATCTCATGTACATAATTTACTACTATTCCCATTATTTTTCTTGTCTTCACTAGATTACATCTAATTTATCCTTCATCTCTTTATTATTGTATAATCCACTTTAACTAACTTGCTCAAATATGGTGCAAACTCTTCCTTTTTTTTTCTTTGTAAGAAATGTCTTTGTTTATATAACAAATGCTTATTTTTTCTTGATTCAGGTCATATAACTCCTTTTTCTTTAATAAAATAGTTTCTATAATTTCTTTCCAGATTAATAAACACTTCTCTGCTTATATCTGTATATTTTTCTTAACTTCTCTACTTTCTTCTATCTCCCATTCCAAATAATATTTCTTGCATTTTTCTTTAAAAACAAGTCACCATTCTGACCAGTTTTGATAGAAATGCCATATACAAGTATGATCTTTCCAAAATGTATTTAATATTAATTTCCATTCCTCATCCCATTTTGCTTCATGCATTCTTTTTATTCCTTTTCCTATCTTTGTGTATTCCCATTTCCCCATAATTCTATTAAAATAGCCAAATGGTCTGAAAACCATGTTTCTAACACTCCTTCCTTATTTTTTTCTATCTATTGTGATGTCAACAAATAAATAAAAATAATATATATCTGTTCTTTAATCTCCTCTTCTATAAGTCCAACTCTTAGATTTCCATAAACTCAATTTACTACACCTTATTACTTCTAACATTTTGTTTAGACCATTTCCTTTTCTTTTTTTCTTTCTTAAATCACTGTTAAAAGTCTCCAACTATTACTATTTTGATGATGTAAGGTAATGCCTGCATAGCTATCCAGAGTTTTGTGGAGAATAATGTAATTTTTATATCAAACTGATGTGTACAGGTACTTGTGTTGAAAATGTACTTGCAAGGATGCTTGTGTTAAAAAATGTACCAACAGTGGGTCCTACTGGACAGAAAAGAAATATACCTGTATATCAGACTGTATTATAGCTGTTGAAATTAATATATTGTAGCAGAGGATACTGGAAGAAAAAAGGTTAATCTCAGTCCATTTATATTTGAAAAATAGTCTGAAATTAAATTACCTGGTTTAGGCCATAAAGATTATATTTTAGAGTTTTGACTGCAGCTAGAGAGAAAATGTCTATGAGAAGCCTGGCTTAGTAGCACTGTAGGAAAAGTGGAAGCCTTAAAATTGTTTTCCAATATCCAGATGCTATAACACATCTTAGCCAAGCTCTGTGTGTATTATGTCACGTATGTGCAAGATCCTGGCTCAAGTTTCTAGTAAAGGGGGTAGTGTGGGAACCAGAATGAGATGATCAGATGTGATGTCATTCTATAGCCCACACTGGAATGATATTCAGATATTAGTGAGGGATGTCACTCAGATCTCATCAGTCTTTTTGTGAAACCTGACAAAGAAGGACCACTCACCCACATCACCTTGCCTTGCTCTAGTAAGTGAACTAGGGATCAGTAATTCTTTAATCAGTCAGGAAAATATAGTGAGATGAGTTAAGTATTGTTTTTCTGTATCTGTGTAAACCCTTCCATCTGTGTTATTTTTAATATTTCTTGTGAGTGAAACTCTGGTGTTTATTGTAAATAAATATTTAGTATTTTCATATTCTTTTATTATTTATTATTAAATATATTTAAAATTTTCATTGTGGCTGGTCCTTTACAGAATATTTTACTTTTGAGAGTACTTTTATTTATTTGGTGACACTGTGGCTGCTCCCGAAAGCCTTGCTGTTTGGTCAACATTAACAGTGGCATTAGTATTAATTTCACTCAGCATAATTGGTGTCTTGGTAAGAGCCTTAGAGTACCTAGTTTTGTGGATATTCTGATGGCAAGGTATCTTCTTAATAGCCTGGGCAAATGTGGTAGAGCTAGTAAAGCTGTGCCAGCCTTTCCCAGATGTGTGTGTGTGTGTGTGTGTGTGTGTGTGTGTGTGTGTGTGTGTGTGTGTGTGTGTGTGTGTGTGTGTGTAAATCAAAACTCAGAGTGCATGTGTCAGATACTTTGAACAGGGACGCTGAGAGCACTGATTTGACAGAGAGGGTGGTAGAGGACTTGGTTTGGAATGCCCATCTAGGAATTAACTCTATAACAGTATCAGAGTTTTATTTGGGGCCTGGAGAGACAGAGGGAAACCCAGCCCCAGGATGGGAGTGGGTACCTTGTGTGCTCTTAAGGGAAATTGTGCTTTGTGCAGACAGCTGCATCTGGAAATACTCTGGGTATCTAATTTTGTTCCAAGTGGCAGTCCCTCACTGGTGTCAGTAGTAAGGATTGAGGCGTCTTGATTACTAGCCCAGAGGAGACAATTATGCTAATGTTTATGGCTACATGATCTGTAATTTTGTAAAACATATTCTGTCTTTCTTAACTATTCACATATGCATGAAGTGCTATTATTTTGTATACGTGCTCTTTCCATCTTATATCCAGAATTGTTATTCTCCCCATTATCACTAAAGTAACACCTAATACCTTTACTGTTTTTCTCAATAATACTGCCACTCTTGAACAAGTAACTTATCTAAATTCCACATATCACCCCCATAATTCATCCATCTGTAATCTTTCTATTGTGTTCAAATGTTGCATATCCTCTAACACTATATCTGCATTCAGCTTTTTGCATCATTCTATAATACCTGACCTTCTTGTTAAGCTTTTCAAACTATTTAGATTAACATATACTATTTTACAATTATCTCTTTCATTTTGAAAAAAAAATACTATATTTTGTTCAATGTACATATTATTTTTATCATTTCCCTTATTTGTTTTACATTTAATACTATAAATTCTGTTTTCCTTTCTTTCACTCTTTTACCTATCAAGTTCTTTTTTGGTTTCACTATACTGCAGTTAATATCTTCTGCATCACTTACTTTCTGATTCGCCTTCTATAGCTACCATCTTTTCTGTTCCTTCCTCACCTTCCTCTGTCTGCTTTTTCTTTCTGCTTTGCAATATTTTTCAAAATGTCTCCCGTCTGTACTGATATATGTGTTTGTTGTTGTATATCACTCATTTCACCTTCCACTTCTTTTCCCTCCTCTGTACAATCCATCCATAAATGTCCTGTTTTAATGCATTTATAACATTCCAAATCACATATTTTTGCATCATGTCCGTTTCTCCACAAATATAATATTTTCGCTTATTACAGTTACTAATTAAATGATGTTCTTTCCACAATAAAAGCATGTCTTAGGTTGACCCGAATACTTTACAATGCCTTTATCTCCTTCAATATTTCTAACACTTGCAATATGAACAATAGCCTCAGTTTTCATTTTCAAAACAACATTACAATCCCACCCCCCCCAGTCCATAGTCCTCTGTTATCATAGACTTTAGTAATGTCCATACCATCTTGACATATTTTAATTAAATATCTCTTTAAATTTTCTTTCTCCACCTCAGTTCTCAATTGAATGTGAATATTTTTTAGTCTCCCTATTAAATGCTTTAAACACATACGAATTCCAGGGGTACCAATCTTTTTTTATCATACTCTCCTAAACAATTCTCCATTACAGATGCATTTTCAAATATAATGTCACAAAAAGTCTGTTTGCTAATGTGAATAAATGTCCTTATATCATCTGGTTTAACTCCCAAAGGAAAAACAATATTGTCCATACTTATAGCTGTCCATTTGCTCTTCTATCTTACTGAATGCTCTTATTATCTGTTTTTTTTCCCTTACCTCAGAAATCTTTACTTCATTTATATTTCTTGGCTTATTTCTTACCATCTCTGCATGCATTTTTTCCCTTTTAAAGATTCTTCTCCCTTGTTTTCTTCCAAATCTTCCTCCTGGATTCTCTCCTTTACATCTCCACCTGAAGGGCCTTTTCCACTCTCTGGGTCACTCTCTGATAGCAGGCCATTAAGAATATCATCTCACAACCCTACCAATTGGAGTGTTGTAACAATACACTCCTGTCTCATTGGTATCTCCCCTTCGAACAAGTGCTGTTGAAACAGCACTTTTGAATCAATAGAAGGCTCAACTGCCTTCCCTTTATGAATTGCTGCTGCTGCCTCACCCTTGATAATGTCGGAAGCAGCACTTTGCCTTCTTTTATCTCTTCCTGCCACTCACCAGACTTGCCTGATTCCATTATCTCATATCCAAAGATAGCACCTCTGCTCACACTCATGCATTTTTGCATTCCTCCTCCCTGCTTCTCCAGGTCACCACTGCACTCATAACAGAGAATAGAGAAAAATGCAGACATGGGTAAAGGGATACAATTTTTAAAATGAAGAGAATATAAGTTCTACTTTTTCAAAATAATTTACACCATTACCGCCTCTAAACAAGTTTATGAACAGACTATAGATATGGACTTGAGGGTGGGAAGCAATAGTGGACTTAAGAGTAAAAGATGGATGTTTGGTTCGTATCGATAATCATCTTTTAGTAGGTAGTACAAATTCAGGCTAAACATAAATGATTGAGTGTGTGTGTGTGTGTGTGTGTGTGTGTGTGTGTGTGTGTGTGTGTGTGTGTGTGTGTGTGTGTGTGTGTGTGTTTGAATCAGGTCATTTCAAACAGAATTATCCACGTATAATTTATTTTAGAACACGGCGAATTAGAGCATAATACAAATAATTGTGAAAAAGTGTGTAAAAGATGTGGTAGCAAATCACAAGCCAAGCCAAAGGGAAACTAATGAAACTGTAATAACACACAAAAAAAAATATTAATAAGGAACCTCTTTTTTACAAAGGAGTGATTGGGTTCATGCTGAATAAGTGTCAGCCTACGAACATAGATTTGCTATATTACCTTCTTAAAAGCAGGAAGGGAGCAAGTTAGACAGAGTTGTTATGAATAATATGGGGAAGGAATGGCAAACAAGAAAAAGGTAGATAAGAAGACAACATAAAAAGAGACATTTTTGACTTTGAATACAAATACTATGATTCATACAATGCATATGAAGGATCTAGTACAATTCATTGTGAAAAATGCATGTATTTTATACACACACACACACACACACACACACACACACACACACACACACACACACACACACACACACACACACACACACACACACACTCACACACACATATATAGTTGTACTTAATTGATCCAGCAATACAAATTTCAACAAGGTACAATGCATGCACAAGGAAAATATTTTCCATATGCAAATTAAAATTAAAAAAACAAAAACATCTTTGTTTCAGGTGGGTAGCCCCCCCCGAACTATATATATATATATATATATATATATATATATATGTATATATATATATATATATATATATATATATATATATATATATATATGTGTATATATATATATATATATATATATATATATGTATATATATATATATATATATATTTATACCAACTCTGAGATTGCATAATCTGATGGAAGGGGTATATTTTCCAACCCTGGAGACTGTCAGTCTTACACACCTGTCAAACATCTTGCAAGCTTTGACCACTTTTGCAAGACCCATATATATATATATATATATATATATATATATATATATATATATATATAAACTGTATATAGCAGAAAGTTGATTACCTGAACACTGATTATCCAAAATGTCAATTAACTGAATGCAGTCCTCCAAAGTTTTCAGATAGGAAAGGTCATAAAGTCTGACTATGTAAACATACATATTCATTTGTGCATGTTTTTTGAGCTTGTAGCCTGCTTGTGTATGAAAACTATTCTTTGCTGTCCACTGGAATTGCTGAATGGTTGAAATGTTTATTCCCTTTGTGCAGAAAAAACAAGATATTAGAAGTTTTTTATCAGGTTCAATTATATGTTAGATTATCCGAACAGTCTGATTATCCAAACTACCCTAGGTCCCAATTAGTTTGGATAATCAACTCTCTACTGTATAGATCTATGTCAGTTGATCTAGTTTTCAGAAACTCGAAATTCATATTGGTGAGATAATATGATTGAATTTCCAAGAACATTAAAAAAACCCACAAAAATCTATATTTTTTTTTATATTTTTTTTGCAGGGGAGCCCCTCTGCACCCCACACCCCCTGCTAATTATATATACCTATTCCGAGATCGCACTACATTGAGGTCAATGGTAAATTTCCCACTCTTCAGTGTACTACAATCTTCATTCAAAAGCTTTGAATTTTCAGAAATGAGATCATATTGTCTCGCCGATATGAATTTCAAGTTTCTGAAAACTCAATCAACTGATAAGGATCCATATATATCTATATATAAATCTATATGTATATATTTATATATATATATATATATATATATATATATATATAGACAGATATACAGATATATATATATATATATATATATATATATATATATATATATATATATATATAATATATATATATAAAAATGTACCAATGTTAGAAGTACCTGTGTTTTAACAAGCAAATATAAATGCATTTTGGGTGTCTTTAGCTTTTGAACACCAAGCCCTGATAGTTGCTTTAGGGAAGCCATTCATTTTTAGCGGAAGTGAATTAAAGATATTTTACTGCAGTTCCATTCATTATGTTAGGATTGTAGAGGGTCCATTTTTTGTGTATTCTGCATTAATCTGTAAATGTATGAATGTCAGTCTGTATGTGGCTACATATTGGGTCAGTTGTTGGCTTTCTCAGGTGTCAGTGCAAGATTGCTAATTTTGAAATAAGGAGTTTCTCCTTCTTCCTTACTGTTGTACGATTTCCATAGGTATAGTAAGGTAGCAGGGAGTAGGATGCAGGTGGTCTTCCCTGCTGCAAAAACTGTTTTATTTTTTTCAATAAGTTTTCCATGAAAGTTTAGATTTATATGTAGTGGTTTAAATATACTGCAATATCAAATTAGTGAAATTCGACATTTCTGTATAGATCCATTACAGTGGTATGTTATTGGTCCAGGCTGGAGTATGGTTCTAGATTTTAAATTCAAGGGAAGAGTTTGGCAACTAAATAAAATGCATATCCTTCAACTAAACAATTGCTAAGAAATCATTTATAGGTTAAGGTGGTTAGGGATATCACTAATTTAGATGATAGCATCCATTAAAATGGTACTGAAGTTAAGAAAAGAAGAAGTAGCTAAGGGGAGGATGGATATGCAAGATATTGTTAATTGTTTTTAATAACTAATAACAGTATCTAGAGGGTTGTACTTTCACTAAAGGACAGAAACTAAAATAGACTGTTTACAGACAAGAAACTTTCTGACATTGTGTGGCCTGATTTGCAAAACGGAATCACTGATGATTTAACAACAACAATTACAGTAAGTGCTTCTAATTATTTTGAAAGAAAGAGGCAAGGTATATTTGAAATAAGAACCAGATTAGGTTAATTTAAAAGTAAAGAAGCATTTTAACAGAGTGTGAAAATGTTATGCAAGCAATAATATCCAACAGGGGGTTGTGTTACTGTATAAATAAAACCCGCCCAGGGCTGTTATGAGGGCCAATTCCACAGGCCCTGGAAGAGAGTTATTTACATACTAACAAAAAACCCAGAAGGCATTATTGTGCTTAGAGAATGGGTTGTCTGTAAAATTATTGTGTTTTTCTTGCTTACTTATTTTGCTACTATATTTTTTTATATATTTTTGATGTAAAATAGTCCCTCCTCCTAATGTTTCATACTTACTGTAGTGCATATAAATGGTTCTGGAGGAAGTATTTTCCCAAACAAAATATATGTTAAAAAATATCCATATATTTATGTTTTGGTCCCTAACTCCTAAAATGTGTGGCTTGCTGCCAGTCATTGGGAATGAATGTCACTAAATAATGACTACATTTGAGTTTCAGACTTTATTTCCTTCAGAAAATTCATGCTAATACAAACCCTTTTATTTAAGCAACTTTCTAATTTTATAAGAGCAATATTTAAAATCTTTTCCTATTTTGAACCTTTGTTCCCATTTATTTTAGGCTTTATCTTGACCTTTTAAAGTCAAGAAGTTGAGAGCTATGCAAATGTTTTTACTACTGCTGCCAGTGGTCACTCAATTTCACTCGTTCTCACACACACACACTTGTGCTTCAAAAAATGCATGCATGCAAACCCTATAATTACAAAAACTTTTCCATTTTATAAGAGCAGTGTTTAAAATCTGTCCCTACCTTTGTTCCCCCTTTGCTCAAGCTGTCGCCATAAAGCCTGCAGTAAAAAGGTCGAGAGGTATGTACTTCAAAGTCACTCTCACACTCTCTCACTCACTCTGACACACACACACACACACACACACACACACACACACACACACACACACACACACACACATGCACACCCACACACACGCACACACGCACTTTCTCTTTCATGCATGCAAGCACACATTCGCTCACACACACAGACAGAAACATAAACACATTCACACACACCTACACTTTTTTTTGATTCATTTACTTTTACACTCACTAAACAGTTATAAACATGAGATATGGTTTCAATAGTTTTGCCACTTAAAGAGTCCCGTTTTGTCTGAGCTTTGTACGTTTTGTGCCATTATTAGACATCAGGTAAAAACCGAAAGAAAATCTCCCATAAAAATCTTTTGTCTTATGCAGACAATGTTTTGTTATATGCCAACAATGTTTTGTATATTAATGGCGGATTTACATAACTGGGTATTTGCACTATGTAGTAGTAAATGCATGTTTCTGAGACAGGAAAATAATAAATTCAGGAAACAGTTATAAAAAGTTAAATGGACTTTTTTCTGAACAGTGAATTAACCAATGCAGCTGGAAATAAGTTGTGGAATGACTATATTTATGATGGTGTGGAAATGCAACAATACATTGTGAAATGTGTAATAAGGAAAAGTTTAAAACTTTTAAACTTTATTTTAATTCAATCAGCATGGAACAGAGGACAGAACAGATAATACAAAGAGAAAACATTTCAATGAATCATTTTAAAGTGGTTTAATGTAATAGAAAGAGATCTGGAGTAAATGTATAAGATAGAAAAGTTGTTTTTGGAAAAAAATAAAGGATATGAGTTTAAAATGGAGACAAAAGGCTTGTAGGACAGGTGAAGAAGGAAGAAGCATTCCCTATTTGATTATGATAACTGGGAATTATTTTTATAAGAATGTGAGCTGAAAAGTTAACTTTCACAAGTGTTGAGTGAGTGGTCATATGATGGCATGGAAGACACAATATTTATGAGACATCACTAAGATTTACTTAGAATAAGGAAGTTTAAAGTTTATAAGTATAAATACCGTTGATTAGAAGATATATAGGAAAGTTTTGCAGTTGAGAATGAGGAAAATTATCAATTTATTCATGGAATAAGAAGTTCTGAGGTGTTATTGAAGAGTATTAAAACATTACTTTTAATACTAAAGTAGTGATCTCTGTTTACAAGGAAAAATGGGAATGAAAGTTGGTTGCATATTGTGTGGCAACAGTTTGACTCATTTGGACATTTTCAATTATATAAAATTTTAAAAAAGATATCAATGTAGTAATAAATTTACTGGTATATTTAAGAAAATGAAAGTTCACTTATTATTTTGTTAACTGATGGATGGTTAAAGCAAGGATATGGAATGCATTTTATGAAATGAATCAGGTAGTGCAGGTTCCGTTAGAATTCAGTTATAGAGATGATGAAGATTTTGTGTGTATTTTTGTCTGTGTAGGGACACGATTGTAGCTACGAGGATGTATATCATGTGTGTGTGTGTGTGTGTGTGTGTGTGTGTGTGTGTGTGTGTGTGTGTGTGTGTGTGTGTGTATGTGTGTGTGTGTGCGTGTAAGGCAATGTGCAAGAATGCTAGTATGTGTGTGTGTGTGTGTGTGTGTGTGTGTGTGTGTGTGTGTGTGTGTGTGTGTGTGTGTGTGTGTGTGTGTGTGTGTGTGTGTACTTGTTTGTCAGTGCCTGTGTAACTGTATTGTGTGGGTTGGTAGGGGATATCATAGCAAGATTAACTGTAGCACATAGTATTTGTTTCACAGACATAATAATGAACTACTTATCAGATGTTGCTTTATGTTAATATATCATTTCTGTGAACTTCATCAAATCACTGTCATGCTACTGGGTATTGCAGCATTGCTGAAATCGTACTGGTAGTGATTTACGTTCTGACTAGTCTCTCCCATGTAATCATATCAATTTCTTCTTTAAATGTACAACCCATCCCCTCTTATATTACCACACCTCTTCTGTTAGTCTCTGACAGCACTACATACTCTACTTACTAATCACTTTATAAATGAAGCATCACCCGCAGAATAGATAATACTTCTTTTTTAATGACTTGGTTAATTTTATAACTTGATTTATCCTTTCAGGTACCACTTTTAGAAATTGTAACATTCCATACTCCTGCAGTACTTGTATCCATGTACCTCAGTGCTCGACATGAAAATTGTTTGTGTGAGTTTCACTTAGGCTATTATCACTGCTATGTGCAAGTATGGAAACTCCTTAGACTTGGTGTTCCAAGTTGGTCTGGGGACCAAGGACTTGCTGGTGCAATTTATATATTGAACTATCATTTAGGCTTGGCCTTCCACCCCTTATGTTTAGGGTTCATTGTAGAGATAATTTTGAACATCAGTTCCAAAATTTTGCCACACTGTACTACAGCAGCTACTGAGTGATGGCAGCATTGTGTGGATTGAGACTAACTGCAAATGGCCTATGATCCTGCTTCCACTACTGCTTGGGAAATAGGAAATAGTTGCCTCAGGTTGTCCAAGTCTTAGGTCAATGGTATGCAAAAACAATGGCATGTTTCTGTGTTCAAAGTGACACACAGACTTAGAAAATTGTCAGATTAATATCTGAGAAGAAGTGGCCTGCTCATAGACAAGCCTGGTGTAGATGGTCATTATTCTGTATACCAGACAGAAGTCACACATAACAGGCATCAAATTTCATCCACTGAGATCTGTGTTGTATCAACCCATCTGACTGCACTTTTCTGAGCAGTGTGTAGGCTGTGTAGCCCAGCTCATCTCAGCACCCACAGTGTTTGTTTTTTCTTCTCAGCATCACTAAACCATGGACAGATTTTGATTATAGCATCTTGATTCAACACCTGATAATCTGCCATTTTCTATTCACTTACTTGGTTGCCACTCACCTATCAAACCACCCATGCACGCATGGGGTCTGAAGTTAATTCATCTACTGCTTACCTTCCATAAGTGTGAAGATCCAAATGGTTCAATCCTGGTATTATTTATAGTGTAAGTGTTGTCTGTTAGGGATACCATTTTAGGGAGAAAACTCTCCTATCATTCATATGCTGATGATATTCAACTTTACCCCACATTCACTCTAACTCTAACATCATTGAAGAGTTTATTGAACTCATTTATCCAGTGGATGAAAGACTTCATGTAAGCCAGCAAAGAGAGGAATACTGGTGGATGCTGCTTCTACCTCCATCACATTCATCTTCTTCTTCCTCTTCTTCACAGCAATGTATGAGGGAAGGATAGACTGGACTTTACCCTTCAAGACCATACATTTTTGACACCTTTATTGAATTATCACTTGTGACATAGGCAAACTTACATTTACATAAAAGTAATCAATCCATATTAACAATTTCACATTTATAAACATTATACATTACATATATTGTTATATATAATATAATCTAAGCAATAATGCATAAATTATTAAAATCCTACCGTCTCTTAAACATTTGTTCTTACTCCAAAATATTTTTCTGCATGCATTTTTCCCACAATTTCCATTTTCTATGTAATTTATTCCTACCCATTTCTAAAGATCCCATTCCTGTTATTTTATCTCTGTTAAAATATTCACTACTTCAAATATCGTTGGTTTAGATTCTGAGTTCCATTTTCTAGTAATTGCTTTTTTTATCTGCCTCAAGAATTACACTTAAAAAGGCCTTAATATGTCTAGGCAATTCAGATCCTGTATCCCTGCTCAAAAAAAAAAAAATAATCCTTGGTTACATTCATTGCTCACCCAGTATTTCTGACAGAGTACTCTATGGGGAATTTTTACAGTCTGCCAACACATTACATTCCCAAAATATATCTTCCAAGTTACCTCTTTCTTCCCCATTACACCTCCAACATTTGCCATCTACCTGGGGACAAATCTCTGAGATCATACAGTATAAGAGTACATAAGCATTTTCAAAGGAGTTAAACACTTTTATCAGAACTAATTATTTACCATTTAAAGTATCTAGTAAAGGATAACAGAATTTCAAGGGAAAATAATTCGAAGTACAACCATTTAACAAGTTCAAAATGTCAAATGATGTCATCACTGTTGTTAATTCAAGCTGCAGCTTCATAAACTTGTTAAAAAGTATCTAAATAGGCTCATGCACAACAGAAGTTGTCTCTAGTGAAGAGAAAAGCATTTTCGGTGGGAAATGTGGATCTTGAAGCTTTTAGAGTTTACAGAAAGCAAAAAAAAAAAACAAAAAAAACACTCAAGCTGCCTTGTCAGTGCATGTCATGAATCTCCACAATGAGAACAGTCACACAGACCGCCAGTTTCCTCACAAAACATCAACATCATGAAAAAATGAACCCTTTCATATAGAAACAGCTATTTAGAAGTAACAACAGCTGCCTCAAATCAGAAATCATATTATAAGATTTCAATCATTTACCCACCAGTTAACCAGGCCAGAGACAGAGAAACAGAGAGAGAGAGAGAGAGAGAGAGAGAGAGAGAGAGGAACCTAGTATATATATATATATATATATATATATATATATATATATATATATATGTAGATATATATAAAATTTAGGGGAGTGCCTTCTGTGTGGAGTCTGCATGTCCTCCCCACGGTTGGGTGGGCATTCGAAAGACAGGGGTAAATGGGTGTGCCTTTGTAGAAGGTTGAACGTCGAGCTGGCACCTTGGCGTTCTTGAAAATCTACTGCCAATCATTAGTGGACCGGAGTTCCGCTGTGGTGACCCCTAACCAGGAAAAGCCGAAAGACAGCAACAACAACATTTAGCTATCTATAAAATACCATTAATATACTGTATTGATGTTTAAATGTAGCTAAACAAAGAGTCTAAAACATCTAGTTAGAAGCACAAATCAGAAACACCTTCTTATCCCACCACTCACCCACTAGAAAAAATGCACTTTGGTATTAAGTCAAATTATACTATTACCAAAGAATTACAAGACATACATCATTTGTAGTTATTTAAAAGGGAAAAGTATGTAAAGTACGTATAATGGGGAAAACAGAGAAAAGGAACATTGGTAACAAAAAAGAATAGGAAGAAAGAAGAGAAAGAGAGAGAGAGAGAATGTTATTTAAATACTTAGTACTATATGCAATTAGAAGAAGTAGATATAGAAAGAAAAAGAGAAAGTTAATAGTAAAAAATGATTCACATTACCTTACAGCATAGAGACTTTCAAGAATCAAATATATTATGATTCATAAAACAAAACATTTAAAATTAGAAGGAATTTATTAATTTTTCCATCAGTTTCTTAGTTTTTTTTTTTTGCTCCTTCCTTAACCAGCCATCTATTTTTTGTTGCCTGTGTCTTCAAACTCTGGGATGACCATTCCATTTCTTCTATGTCCGACAGTATTTTTTTTCTTTTGGATAAATTCTACTGCTTCTTGTAGGGAATTAAAGATCTTCACTCCTTCTGGCAAGGTGATTTTTATTCTTGAGGGAAAAAGAATTTGAGCTTTAATATTGGCTTTTTTTCAAGGACTTAATTAGAGGAACACACTCCTTTCTTATGGATATGACTGTAGAGGTGTAGTCATTGTCAAAACAAATAACTTTTTCACCCATCTTGATAGGGGAATTAGTCCAAGCTGATTTCAGTCTTTGTCTTGCGGATAAAGAAATCTAACTTTTATAGACCTGGGATTAGATGAACTCAGATATGAAGCTGGATTTGCTAGTCTTGTCTACTCTTTGACTTCTATTTGAATTTTATAATTTGCATTCTTCATTTTCTAGTTCACCTCTCTGACTTCTGTATTCATAACCAAAGTAAATAAAATATTACTCATAGGACAGCCTTGTCCTATATCATTATTCATATCTATGTTTTTGCTTGTCTGTCCATTAATTAAAACCCTTTCCTTATTATTCTTATAAGCCGTTATTCACACTTGCTTAACATCATTTATTAATATTGCACATATCCATTATTTTCCACAATATTTCATGCTGTATTGAGCAAATGCCTCATTAATATCACCTACCGTAGGTTTTATATCTTCTTTCTTTTTATTTACATCATCTATGATTTCTCCCATTATAATTAATAATTCTTGACACCCTTTTTCTTTTATCCTGTATATACTTTTTCCATTATGCATTGGATCTTATTTTCAAATCTCTTTTGCATTATTTTTGTAAATAGCTTATAGTCTGTATTATTTAAAACTACTGGTCTCTTTTTCCATATAAGTTTTAATACTCCACTACACAAGTCCTTATACTTTAATCCTTCATTTAACCATTCATTAAGCATGCATATTAAATATTTTTTCTACCATTTTTCTATATTTTTATACATTTCAAACTTGATACAATCTGGGCCTGATGTTGATCCATCATTTAACTGTTAAAATTATTCTTCTAATTATTATACTATAATCTCTTTTCCAAGTTCTCTGTTATTTTCTATAGAAAATCTTTTTACTTCTCATTATATCGTAGTTCTCTTTTTACTAAACATCTCTTCTGTATAATTTACAACAATTTCCATAATTTGTTGCTGACTTTTCTTTATAGTACCTTCTTTATCTTTAATGTCTCTCATTTCTGTCATTCCATTACTATCCTCCTTTACTACTTTACTTAAATAAGCTGAAACTTCTTTTCTCCCTTGTTGAAAATACTTTTGCTTATACAAGAAATCTTTAATTTCTCATAATTTTTCTTATAAATCTTTTGCTTCTCATAATAATCTCTATTTTTGTTTTCTAAGTTCATTCCATTTTCATATATTTTATGATATTCCTGATTTTCTTTTTTCTTTGTTTTTCCAGTATAAAAAAAACTTCTTTATATATTTTTAAAAGCAATCCACCATTCTGACCAGCTAACATAAAAGGCTCTCATAGCAATATGATCTGTCCAAAATTGCTTAATAGCTTTCTTTCCTTTTTCATTCCATTCCTTTTCATTTATTCTTTGTATCCCTTTTCCTATATTTGTATATTCCTTATTATGATATATGTCCAACCAAATCGCCAGATAAGACACCTGTTATGAGTATCTTCTTCAATTATGCATATTCCCTCTGATATCAAAACAAGTCTATGTCAGTTTTATAGTACCTCTTATGTAAGTCCAAGTTTTTATTCCATATACTTTTCCACATTTTATTACTTCCATTATTTTTAACATCCTTTCTTGTCCTCTTCCTTTTTATTTCACCTTAAGACAAAGTTAAAATCTCATGTAATTATTATATCCATGCTTACAAACACATAATCCAGTATTTTCCAAAATGAATTCTACATTTCTTAATTAGTTATATGCGCATATAAAGCGATCATTATGTATATTTTTTCTTGCCATTTAATATCGATAATAGCTGCTGTTTCCATCTTGACTAATATAAGATCCAGGATTTTTGCTACTCTTCTAACCAGAATTGTTTTTCCTGAACAGTGTTCATTCCCAATGTTCCATATTATCTTCCCATCCCATAAGTGTTTGTAGTCTTTCTTCCTGTGTCAAAATCCTTATATCTTCCAAGATAGTTATTCAACATCACATTTACTACATCATTCTAAAATGGCTATCCTTCTAGTAGTATTTTTCATACTATTAACATTCACAGAAAGAATTCTTAAATTATTCCTTTTTCCAGTTCTTAGTTTTAGGAGATATCACCCTATTCTAGCATCTTATAAGAAAGACTTCATCCATTTCCTTTCTTCTTTTCCTTTGTATTAATAGCTTTCCATTTTCTTTTTCTATCTTTAACTTCTACCAATACATTACGTTTTCATATTACCATTTTCCAACTTATATCTTCTTTATAACTAACTTCTGATTCTATCTCTAATTCTTCTCCTTCATTATTATTTTCAGTATCTCGCTTTTTCTATATTTTCATCTATTTCTATCTCTTCTTTAATCTTTTTTTTCATTTTACTCTGATCTATATTACCTAGCTCAAATCTCTTATTTTTTTGCAATCCATGCAAAAATGTTCATTTTTTACATTTATAACACTCAAGTTCATTTTTGTTTTCTTCCTGCCCTGTTTTACCACATACATAACATTTCTTCTTATCACAACTATTAATGAAATGTCCTTCTTTCCCATAAAAATAACATGTTTTTGGTTGTTCCCAATATTTCACAACATGCTGTTACCATCCACATTTATAACACTTGGAATATGTACAATTTTATTAATTTACATATATAGAATAGCATTACAGTCCAATGCTCCAGTCTATAAACCTGTTGTCATAAACTTTTGAAATGTCTATTATTTCTTTGCATATATATTTTAAGTATTATTTTAAAGTCTGTCTTTCTACTTCTGTCCTAAAGTGTATATGAATTTTCTTTTTAATTTCTTAAAACAATGCTTTTACTATATATAAATGTCAAGGTTTATCAGTCTGGTGTTTTTTTATTCATATTCACACAGAAATTTCTCCATAGTGTGTACAGTCTCAATAAAATGTCACAAAATGTTTCTTTGTCAACTAAAATAAATGCTGTTACCTCTTGTGCCTTTGTTCCCAAAGATAAAATTATATTGTCCAATACCTTGAATCTGTTTAATTCCGTATCCATTTTTCTCTCTATTCTTACTACAAATCTTATTTTTGTGTCATTGTTTTTCTTTCTGTCCCCTGCTTCTTCTTGTATAGCTGCCACTGTCTTGCATACATTTTCCCCCCACTGCTTCTTTCAGGGATCTCTTCTACATCTCCTTTGTTTATTTTCTCCATGATAATTCCCACAAAGAAACTCACGCTCCAGATTACTTAGATTTATCAAATCCTGTAATATATTATCCTGCAACTCTTCTGAATGGAGGGTTGCAACTATACATTCCTCCACAGCTGTGTCCTTGGTTTGATCAAATAACAACTTCTGGAATACGTCCTCTGAATCCTCCATCTCCTCAATACAGACTACATTAGACCTGGCATTCAGCTCTGCTCCTTGCTGCTGCGGTTCCATTTCGTGCACCATCCTCCGAGCCTCCTCCGCATTAGGAATGGGATGTGCACATGCAAATACCGATCATACAAGCAAGGTAAGTTCCCTGATGCCCTGGCCAAATTTCTGCTACTAATATACATACCACCTGAGATTGCCCTTGAAAAGAGACTAAAACCCTAGTAAGAATAAATGCAGTCAACATAGGAAAAGAAAAAAAAATCAGCACGGCAGTTGCAAAAAATTGCATTAAATGTACAAACAATTGGTAGAAGGCAAACTTATACAAATTAGAAAGCTAAGTACAACCTCATTAAGTACTAAACATAAACTGTGTACATATATGTAACTAAACTACATATCCATCTTCAATTAAGCAGCAAATATTTGGAATCAAGTAAAAGAGACTTGACTATGTCCTCTTCGCATTTACAGCTTAGTATTAACACTTGTCATGAAAGTTGGTGCCTTGAGAAAGTGTTTAAAGGCCTCTGAACTATCTTGAATTTTCACTTCAATAGGGAAGTCATTCCAGAGAGGTAGACTTAAAGTCTATAGAATGTCCTTTCACCGACTGTTGTTATGAAGTAGGGACAAGCATGGGCAAAGATTATCATTCTGAAAGCTTCTGCAGGTATAGTTTTGTTCCTCATATATTAGTTTTGAATTCAGTGATGGTGGTGGGGCAGTAACTCAATTTAAAAAGTGGAAGAGTAAAGTACATAGAAGAAAGTTTGCCATACCACTTACAGATAACCACTTGGTATCATTAATCTGCAGTGATGTACAAGAGGGTCTGCTAACAGAATAAATCTATAGATTTTGTTTTCTAGAATTTGCAGTCCCTGTGCATTGTATGAGGAATGCAGAGCCAGCAAAGATATTCCAAATTCCGTCTTTGAAAACAGTGTATTCTTTGCAATGGCAGTATGTGCAATTCCTTTGAATTTGGGTCTGCAGCATATGAACTTTGGCAGTTCCCTGAAACTTTATCTTTTTTAAAGACTTTTCTTAATCTTGTATAGGGAGTAATTTTTATTTTTTTTCCCTGTGGATAGTAACTACATTATTAGCTGCTGGATAAAGATTTTTGTTTTAGTTTATGAACAATATTTTGATCAATTAGCATTTTAATCCCAAAAGTAAACTAAGTAAGCAAATAAATTAAAGTTCATAACTGTCAGATTACATCTTAGACCTACTTTTGTGTAAGGGAAGTGGCATTTCCACCCTTTAGTCCTGGGACACAAAAGGGAGAGATGGCACTTTTTCTCTTTGCATAGTTGGTCTTATGTAGGGCATTATTGCAAGTCAAGGTTTCAGGAATCAGAGTAAGGGTTTTACAGTGCAGCTCATTTGCATGCAATTAGCTCCAGCTAGTATACCTTGCTACTGTAGGTTTATCTATGTTTACTAGGTTAACTACCACAAGGTTCTGTTAAAGCCCAGCCATGCATCCCAAATCTCTGACAAGTTCCGGTACCCTTGATAAGTGTAAGTAGGGGCTTGAGAGGTGAAACATTTGCAAGCAGTGGGCTGGGAGATGAACTATTTACCGGCTGCCCATGTCCATTAGAGACATAAGTGCCAAACCAGGGATTAATTTCGTATTCCCCATTCAATTGCCCAAGTTACACTTGAATTGGGTTAAAGAGGAACTCTGCTTCATATAGTTGGGTAGACTGTTCCAGTGATGTGGTAGTCTCTGGGATACATACCTGTCTCTCCAGCAGGTGCTATTTATATCACAGGCAAGGTTTAAGCCTTTAGAACAGGTACATCTGATGCTCTTTGTTTTGTGGATATGAAAGAGCTCCATCAGAGTGGGGTCTGACATTGCCTTGTATGCCGGCATAGATCTCACATCAACGGCCTGTAGGAGACAGAATACAAGGATAGATCCTTGAGGCAGTCATGTTACTTACACCCTGAATTCTTTTAGTGAGGAACATCTGTGGGTGTTCCAATTGTTGGATATGCCTAGTTAGTTACATACCAAAGGGGGGCACTGTATTCAATGATAGGTCAGATGAATGCTGAATACAATGGAACAATGACTTCCTTGAACCTAGATGCCATGCCTTTATTTAAAAAGTTGCACAACATAGAATGATTTCCTCACTACTGTAGACACATGATAGTCAAAGGCTAGATTACTGTCTATGTGTGTCTCCAAGTCCTTGAATACTGGGTTAACTCTTAGGGCTATGTTGTCAATAAAATAGTAACTGGGGTGGATTACTTCCTGAAGGATACTATTATGCATTTCTTGGCATTTAGTCCATTGCTGTGGCACCAATTATTTCTCTGTGTCAACCCCTCCTGAAGATTATTTGTACTGATAGATGATTCAATGACAGTTCCTAATTTGCAATCATCTGCAAATGTAGTTAGCTAGAGGTCAATGATGTTGGCCTTGACTTCAGAGAAGTAAATGGCAAAAAGAAGCAGTCCCTGGACCGATCCCTGAGGGACTCCACTTGTGACTAGCCTCCTTGTAGATGTGGATTACCCAATTCTAACTTCCTGGGTCCTGGCAGTGAGCTAGCTGGCTATCCATGGGGTTGCATAAAGGTTTGTACCTAAGATTGTCAACAACACCCAAGTGAGGGATTGTGTTAAATGCCTTGGCCTGGTCAAGGTAGGCAGTGTGAACCATTTTGCTCTCATCCATTGCTCTGGTGACCTTCTCAAAGAAGTTCACCAGGCTGAGTAGGCATGACCTGCCCTTGATGAAACCAGATTGGGTTGGATCCAGTACCTGGAGGTTTTCTATACCATTATTAATCATTTCCATGATAAGTCTTTCCATGGCTTTGATATACAAGAGTAGTGAGACTTGTGAGTTTGTAGTTTCCATGGTCTGTAGATGGTTCACCTTTGTGCAGATGGATGATTGTTTCTGTTCTCCATTCATGAGGCATGAAGCCTGTTTGGTGGCTAGAGTTACATAGCAATTCCAGAGACCCTGATAGATCATGCTTTATGTAATTTAGAAGGCATCCTGGAATACTGTCTAGGCCCATTGATGCAGTGTTCTTGGTCTTAGAGAGAGAGCAGTAAGGACCTGCTCCCTAGGGAGAGCAGGGGGAGTTATATTTGATGGTATTTCCTGAGGGAAGGCTGATGGGGAGAAGGGGATAAAGTTGGAGCTGAATTTGTCAGCCAGTAGATTTGCCATATCTTCTGGCTCAGTATAGGTGGTTCCATTTACAATGAGCTTTGTGCACAATTGCATATTGCCTTTGAGGTTGTGGACATAGCTAAAGAATGCCTTGTGGCTGTCCTTGGCCTAGGAGGCCAAATTTACCTCAAATGTGGCTTTGGTAGACTTTATTTCTCCTCTGAGTTATTTGATTAGTTTGATGAGAGTGTTTTTATTCTGCTGGGTGCTGTACCTCCCAATTTTTGCCATGATTTTATTCCTTCTGTTATACAGCCTATTGATGCCAGGGTTGCTTGTTTTTTTAGTTAGTTTGGTACTTCTTCCTAGTGGGCACAACTGCCTCTATGCAGCTATTAACACGCTTGTATAGGGTTTCTGTGAACAGCTCTGCATAGGCAGCAGTGTTCTCAGGTTTTACAGGAGCTTGAAATTTTGCCATATTATCCCTTAATAGCAAGACATTAGCCTTAGAGTAGTTGCTGAATATTCGAGGGTGAGCTAGGGTTCCAGATTTTATTGTTAGTTTGAAGGAGACCATTCTGTGGTCTGACCTTGCTACAGAAGACATTACACTAAGGGTTGTGCAGCACTCTCCCATATTAGTGAGGCCCAGATCCAGTATGGTTGCACCCCTTTTTGGTGTATTGAAAATTTGGTCCAGGGAGCTTATGTTTATAAAATCCAGGAATCTCTGTGCCTGTATATTTGGTGTCATATATGATTCCCAGTTAATAGTGGAGTAATTAAAGTTGCCCGTGAATATACTGGGTTGTATGGTGAGCATTTCCAATAAGATTAAAAACATGGTATGGGTTGGGTTTCCTGGATCATAGAGGGGACTGATAGCTTGCAAGGAAGTGGTATTGGATTTTTCCTATGGTGATTTGTACATGGAGAAGCTCAAGTGTATTGTCCTGTTTGGCCAGCCTTGAGGTATATTTATTTTTGATGTAAACTGATACACCTCCACCTTTAGTCCCTGTCTGTGTAGTAGCTGGTCTAAATTTGGGGAAGGCATTATAACTTTGCACTGTCAGTGTGCTCTCTGTGGCTTTAGACCACATTTTATAGACCACGCACACACATCAACATTGTCTAGCGTAAGAGAGATGCTAGGGTGTGGAACTTTTTTGTTTCAAATCCTAGCATTAATCAGTAACACCTTTAGATGTTTTTGATTTCGATTTGCTGTGTTGGAAGCACTTTCAGTGTGCGGCATTGCCTATAAAATGCACTGTGAGGGGAGGACAATGGTTTTGATAATATTCAAAAGCCTAGAGAGGAGAGGTGCAGACCACCCCTAGCAAAGCATTGTGGTCTGTTGACCATCTCCTTCCTTGATGAGAAATATTGCACCTCCTTAGAATGACACCAGAAACTAAGCCAATTATTAAAGTTAGTCATCTTTTGTTCAAATTGTGGCATCATCCTTGGAGAAGGTAAAATGCTGCTTAATGCTAGGCTCATATCAGCCTGGGACTCATATTCCGAAAGTGTCATGATGTCTCACTTCATATAGTGTAGGAAGGTACGTCTCAGGTCATTTACACCCACATGGACTATGACTTGGTCATACTGGAGCACTGACCTGTGTTACATTTATTTCAAGTCTCTTTATACAGTATATTAGGTTTTATAAACATGTTTATCCTCAACAGCTCTAGTCAACAACCATATCTCCCAACTAAAGCAATATACAAAAATAGATTATGGCTGAAATGTTTTTTAGTCTTTGGTTTTGAAAGAAAATCTATATCAACCTATGTAGTAAAGATGCCATCATTATTCTGTATAACTGTGCATTTTATTTTATTCTGTTGTAGATGGTGCACTAACAATGGCCACACTAACACCCAGCCTTATAGACCAAAAAGGATCAATGCTGCTCCTGCCGTGTTACTTCAGTACTGACTCAGAGACCTTGGACTTGAACCTTCTTACAGTACAGTGGGTATTCCAGGGAAACCATGTGGCCAGATTTGCTAATAACGTTCTTAACAACAGCAAAAAGGCATGGCTTTCTCCTGATGAATTGAAAAAAGGAAATGTGTCTCTAGTAATTGCAAATGTTTTACCAGAAGATGAAGGGGAATATACATGTGACATCGGCTACTTGCCAGATATCAGACTGAATGCAACAGCCACTGTAATCATTGATGGTAATATTTTATTTGTTTTAGCACTAAACACTGCATTGTTGTACTATTCTTCACACAAAAGAAGTGTAACTTGCTTAGCAGGTGGAGTGGACAGGTCTTTGTATCATTTTCAATGATGATCAAGGCTTCAGAGGATATAGACGACATAGTGAGATACACTCACAAATCACAATATGTTTTAGTAAACGATTGTTAAATATTAACAGAAATGAAAGCACAATGGCCACACCGGTTCTAAAACTCAACAGGTTTTAATAACACACACAAACAAACATTATTTGTTAAAACATTTATTAACAATTATTAAAACCTGCTGAGTTTTAGAACCGGTGGGACCATTGTGCTTTCATTTCTGTTACTAGTTCACAAGAAGCACTTTCCATTTTTTTGTAATTGTTAAATATTGTTATACACAGTAGTAGGTTGCAATGTTTAACTGTACTCTGGAATATCTAAATGCACACTTGAAAAATAGATACGTCAACAGAATTGGATTGTGTTTAAAGGACTGCAGTATTCACAATAAGTTGTTGTTTAGGCTGTATTTGACAATTTATTAATTTGCTTGCCAGGCAACATCAAAATGAGCTTAATACTGACTCCACATATGAAATAACTTGTTTTCATATTTAGGTTTTAGTTTAATGCCAAAAAATATTTCCTTTATTCTATAACCATATAACTCACTTTTGAGCAAGAGACAAGTATCTGGGATTAACAGCAATAAGGCAGAATTCTGATTTAGTGCAAATGCCATATTTTAAATTTTCTTATCCATTTTCCTTTATGTTTTTGACTTGAATTTCGTTTAGAGTTAGCCATGCCCATTCCTTTCCCAATGCATTTTAAGGACCGCTTGCATTTTGAGGCATCACTGATTTTAAGTGCGCATTAGTTTTAATCTCCCAGCACTTACTTCTGGTTTACATTCAGCTCTGACTTGTTAAATTAGTTCACTGTATCATTTAATCACTAAGTTAGTTCACTGAATCATTAAATCTCTGATCAGCATAGTGATTGATTTGATGGTTGACAAAATGCACTGCACAGTAGAAAGTCCCACTGGTATCATCAAAAACTACTCCTCATCAGACAAAAAGGAGCAGAAGGAAGTTAATGACAAGAAGTTTGCAAATTGAAGTCGATAGTATTCTGTAACAAGTTTCTAAATTGATAGCTCAAAACCTTAATCCATTCACTATACCTATTGCTTTTGTCCTCTTTTATGAATATTAGAATCAACGTTTACTGCCAGTCCTGACGGAGATTTAGATTAAAGTCATCTTTCAGATTTAGAAATGGTACAGCTTTAAACAGTATTTTTTTCAATAGTAAGTGTCCATTTCATTTTACATTCAGAAGTAAAATTACCATTATTTTAAAATGTTTGTAGTGAGTGTTTACCAGCTCATGTTAGACAGATAGTTGCTAACAAAACAGTTAACCTTCAGTAGTTAAACTTAAACACTCACTGTAAAGTAGAATTGTGCAATACACTCACCACAAAAAAGGTTTTTGTAGTTTAAGGGCAGTACTTTTCACTTGTTTGCATTGACCTTCAGTTGCCACCTTAACAAAACAATTTGATAGAGTCTTCCCTCCATCCTATTGCTATATCTATCTTTGAATCATCAGCACATAAGATAATCTTGTTCCTTATTCTATCAGATATGTCTTGAGGAAAAAACAATGAAGAGTACTACACAAAGGACAGGTACCTGCAGTACTCCATTTAGTTATTCTCCTAACTCTTGCACTGTTTCTGTCACCACAATCTTCATATTCTACTAGTCAACCACACAGCTATACAGTTCTCATTCTTAGACCTACCCCTGACTCCTATCAACCCACTATGTGGGGTCAAGCTGCAGGACTTGCTGAGGTTTAACAAGATCTATGTGCACTGATATGCTATTATCAATGTCATGTGTAACTCAGTAATAAAATCAGGTTTGACTGACAGCCCTGTTTTAGTTATGAACCCGTGTTGGTTGCTGTTCTCTAAAAATGCTTCAACCTTTCCCTTCAGGATTCACTCCATGAATTTCCTTGCAGGCAATCAGGCCTATAATTACTTGTGGGTTTTTTTCCTGTTTCCACTTTGAATGAATGCACTACTCCAGCTGCCTTCCAGTCCTGTAGTCACTTGTTTTTTCCTGCTTACCCTTTGAATGAGGGTACATCTCCTACCTTCCAGTCCTGTACTCATTCTTTTTCCTGCGTTCCCCCTGAATGAAGGAACTACACCTGCTGTCTTTTCAGTCCTGTAGTCACTTGTGCTTGTTTTCTGCTTTGCCTTTGGAAGAGGCTACAGCATCTGCTGCCTTTCAGTTACATTGTCACTTGTTTTGTTCTTGGTTCCTCTTGGATTTTCCTGCTTCTGCTTTAAATGGACATAATACACCCGTTGCCTTCCAGTCCTGTAGTCACTTGTTTTAGTATAGTATAGTATAGTATAGTATAGTATAGTATAGTATAGTATAGTATAGTATAGTACTAGGCTATCTGCCCTGGGGCATTTGTAAGCCTAGCCATAGTGATGTGGCTTTTGCCACCCCATGAAATGGTACAAAAATGTACAGAATAAAATTAGAATACTGTGCCTCTGTCTAGTAGTGACACAATGAAGGTATCCTTATATAATAGAATTAGTTTACTGTGCTCCTGTCTAGCAGTGACACAGATGTGACCCCTGGGGTAAACTTACAATCTCCCATCCACTCATCAAGATTTCTCTTGAAGAGAGTCAGTGAGGGGCTCTGCCTAATACGAACTGGGATCTTGTTCCAAAGCATGGGAAGCCTCTGGGTTATGAATCTATCCCTCCAGCATGTCCTATTCATACTTGTGCCGAGGTTTAAGTCTTTAGCTCTCATGGTCCTGATGGATTTGGATTTTTTGAGGTGGAGCATGTCCATCAGATCCTGATTGGACATGGTCTTGTACATCAGGCAGAGATCACCTCTGAGCAGGCGGTATGCTACTGAATAGAGCTGAAGTTTCTTTAGTCTGGCAGAATAAGACATATGTTGGAGACCCTTGATCCTCTTGGTGAGGTACTTTTGTGGTCTCTCCAGCTGTTGCAAATGCCGGGTGAGGTACATACCAAATAGGGCATTGTACTCAATAATGGGTCTGATGAGGGAGGAGTATAGGGGTACAATGACATCCCTGGATCTGGATGTGAATCCCTTCATGATGAGGTGTGCAAGGTAGAATGTTTTTCTAACCACTTTGGCAACGTGGGTGTCAAATGAGAGGTCGCTGTTGACTTGGGTCCCTAGGTCTCTGATTACTTTTTCCATACTCAGTGGGTTGCTGTCTATGTGATAATTTGTGGGTACTTTGTTTTTTCCAAAGGGGATGACTATACATTTTTTGGTATTTAGTTTAAGGCCGTGACTCCGGCACCAGTTGTCCGTTTCTGTGAGGGCTTTTTGTAGGATGTATGTGTCCACTGGTGTATCGACTATGGCACCTAGTTTGCAGTCATCTGCGAACTTTGTCAGCCACAACCCTCCCATGTTTGCTTTAACATCTGAGAAATAAATGCCGAACAAGAGGGGTCCCAGGACAGATCCCTGTGGGACACCACTTGTGACTGGCTTTGAGTCTGACATTGCTCCAGCTATTTTAACTTTATGGGTTCTGTCCTTTAGCCAGTTTGCAACCCATCTAGTGACATAAGGGTTTACGTTTAAGCTGTTGAGCTTATCTATGATGCCTGAGTGGGGTATTGTGTCAAAGGCCTTAGCCAAGTCCAGGTAGGCTGTATGGACTGCTTTGCCCTCATCAATGGCTCTAGTGACTGTTTTGAAAAAGTCAACCAGGTTCAAAAGGCAGGATCTGCCCTTTACAAAGCCGAACTGGGTGGGGTCAAGTGTCTGTAGGTCCCCTATGTCTCTGTTTATGAGTTCCATAATGATTCTTTCCATAGCTTTGCAGACCAGGCTGGTTAAGCTTATGGGGTGGTAGTTTCCAGGGTCTGTAGAGGTACCCCCTTTGTGGAGTGGGACCACTGTTGCTGTACGCCACTGTTCAGGTACATATCCTGAAGTAAGGCTAAGGTTAAATAGCATTTTTATGTGTGGGTTTAGCTTCTCTTGGAGTTCACGTAACACGCAACCCGGGATACCGTCAGGTCCCATTGATGCTGTGTTTTTAGCTTTGTTTAGGGCAGTTCTCACTTGGACATCTGAGATGACAGGAATATTACATTCAGCTGGGATAAGTATTTCTTCTTTTGGGGGTGAGGGAGGGGAGAAATTTGCACTGAACCTGTCAGCCAGAATGTTGGCAATATCTGTGGGTTCAGTGTATTTTTTGTTGTTGTGAACCAACTCTGAGCATATCTGAGGGTTTCCGCCCAGGTTTCTAACATAGCTGAAGAAGGCTTTGTGGTTATCTTTAGTGTCCTTAGTGATTTTTCTCTCAAAGTTGGCCTTGGATGTTTTTATGAGAGAACATAGTTTTCTGCTAATGTTGATCAGAGATGTCTTCCCTTCATGGGATTTTGCTCTGACGTGCAGTAGCTTCCTTCTTTTGTTATACAATTTGTTAATGGCTGAGGTCCACCAGACAGGATGCTTGCCTTTGGTGGAGAGGGACTTGGATTTATTTGGGATTTCATGATCCATGCATTCTTGGAGATGTCCATAGAAAGCATTTGTGAAGGATTCGGCATTGTGGGATGTGGTATCCACTGGCACAGTGGGCTTAAAGGATACCATCTCAGTCTTAAGAAGAGTGAAGTCTGCTTTTGAGAAGTTTTTCACTGTGGTCTTTTGTGTTGGGGGTGGAGGTGGGATATGTATATCCAGGGTGATTAGTTTGTGGTCAGATCTCACTAGTAAGGGGTATACTTCCGGTGTGAAGCATTTTGTCCCCATGTTTGTGATGATCAGGTCTAGTATATTATCTCCCCTAGTGGGAGAGGTGACTAGTTGTTCCAGTGCATTTGAATTTATGAATTCCAGGAACCTTTGGGCTAGGGTAATAGGGCTAGAATAATGTACCCAATCTATGTTTGGGTAGTTGAAGTCTCCCAGTATGATGGTATTTTGTGATACATTCATATCCTCCAATGTCTTCAGGAAGGCTGAGTGGGGTTCCTGAGATTGGGAAGGTGGTCTGTAACATGCTACCAGTTGTATAGCAGTTTTGCCTATGGTTAGTTGCACCTGTATGGTCTCTGATGCTTCATGTGTTGCTACTAACCTGGAGGTGTGGGTGTCCTTGATGAATATGGACACTCCCCCTCCCTTTGTGGTTCGGCCCGGGTTTTGAGGCCGAAAAGCATGATACGAGGTATAGCCTGGTAGCGTTGGGGTGCTCTCAGGAGCCTTGAACCAGGTTTCAGTTACTGCACAGACTTCAATGCTCTCCATGCTGAGGAGTGCATCGAGTGCCTGCATCTTGAGATTTAGACTTCTGGCACTGAGCAGCATTACCCTTAGTTTTTTTCCATTTTTGTTTTCTAAGGAGGTGGGTTTGTCTTTTGAGCCTTGCCTAAAAAAGGCACTATGGGGGTGGAAAGAGCCTTAACCAATATCCAGAAGCCCAGTGGCGACAGGTGTAAGCCATCCCTTGCGAAGCAGCATGGCTTGTCCAACATGTCATCCCAGGCAGACAGACATTGGATCCCCTTAGAATGACACCAGTACTTGAGCCAATTATTAAAGCTGATCATCTTGTCTTTATATTGTGGTATCATTCTTGGTGAGGGCAAGATGCTGCTCAGGGTCAGGGTCATACCAGCCTGGGCTACATAATCAGAGAGCTCCTCTATGTCTCTTTTCATGTAGTCCAGGGAGGTACATCTCAGGTCATTTACGCCAGCGTGGACAATGACAGAGTCATATTTGTACTTGCTTTGGAGTGACTTGAGTGCATGTGTTATGTGGCGGATCCTAGCTCCCAGTAGACAGCTCACAGTCACCCTCTCCTTGTTCAGCCTGGTCAGCAAGACATCAGTGTGTCTGACTATAGAGTCACCTATTACTAGTGTATCAGGCTTGGTGTTTGGCCTTAAGGGCTGTGATTGGTTGACACACTGATTTATTGAAGCATGTGTTGCATGTGTTTTGTTTTGAGGTGGTGGATTTTTGGATGTCTGCTTTGGGAGCCTCTATTGTTTTGGTAAGTTTTTTATTAGAGCCTCCGTGTATGTCTTTGTGTTTTTATGTGTTTGGTTTGCAGTTGTGGTAGGTCTATGTGGGACTGGGATTGTTGTGTGTGTGGTTACCATCTCCTCCTGTCTTGTCATGCCAGCCCTGAGTTGGGAGAGTTCAGCCTCCAGTTTGGCTATATAGTTGCATCTCTCACATGTATTTGTGTTTGTTGGGAGGAGGAGAGGGTTGACTGTGTACATGAGACAATTGTAGCATTGTCTCAAGATACCCAGATTGACCAGCTGAACTGGAGAGGACTCCAGTAATCTACCACTCCACATGCTAGAACAGTATAAGGGAGTGCTGTACCTTTAAGGGAAGTGGATATTCACAGGGGTGGTAAGTAGATGTAGTGCTTTACTTAGTATGAGAGTGCTTACTTAGTAGAGAAGTATTGAGAACAAGTGCTAGGCTTATAATATAGTGAGTAGTCTGATTATACTAAGAGTAGAGCTTCCTTAAGGGAAAATTTGAAGAGCAGACTTGGCTTTCCCTCTGAATGGGGATACTACACCTCCTGCCTTCCAGTCCTGTACTCACTTGCTTTTTCCTGCTTCCCCTCTGAATGGGATACTACTCCTGCTGTCTCCCAGTCCTGTAGTCACTTGTTTTTTCCTGCTTTCCCAAAAGTATTGTTGCACTTGTTTTTTTATGCTTTACATTTGAATGAGGGTACTACACCTGCTGTCTCTCAATCCTGTAGTCACTCTATTTTTCCTGCTCCCCCCTTTGAATGAGGGTACTACACCTCCTGCCTTCCAGTCCTGTACTCACTTGCTTTTTCCTGCTTCCCCTCTGAATGGGGGTACTACAACTGCTGCCTTCCAGTCCTGTCACATTTTTTTTCTGCTTTCCTTTGAATGAGGCCACTACACCTGCCCCCTTCCAGTCCCGTAGTCACTTGTTTTTTCTTGCTTCCTTTTTGAATGAGGGTACTTTTCGTACTGCCTTCCAGTCCTGTAGTCACTTATTTTTTCTGCTTCCTCTTTCAATGAGGGTAGTACACTTCCTGGCTCCCAGTCCTGTAGTCACTTGTTCTTTTCTGCTTTCCCTTTAAATGGGGGTACAGCACCTCCTGCATTCCAGCCCTCTACTCATTTGCTTTTTTCAGGCTTTCCCTCTGAATGGAGGTACTACGACTGCTGCCTTCCAGTCCTGTAGCCACTTTGTTCCTGCTTTGTCTTTGAATGAGGGTAATACACCTGCTGATTCCCATGGATGTAGTCATTTGTTTTATTTTTTCCTGCTTTCCCTTTGAATGAGAGCATTACACCTGCTCTCTCCCAAACCTGTTGTCACTTGTTTTTTTCCCTGCTTCCCTTTGAAATATGGCATTACACCTGCTCTTTTCCAGGCCTGCAGTCCCTTGTTTTCCTCTTGCTTCCTCTTTGAATGAGGGTTCTATTCCTGTTGCCTTCCAGTCCTGTAGTCACTTGTTTTTTTCCTGCTTTCCCTATAAATTGAGGTACTACACCTGCTGCCTTCTAGTCCTGTAGTTACTTGTTTTTTTCCTGATCCTCCTTTAAATGGGGGTATTGTACCTGCTGTCTCCTAGTCCTGTAGTCACTTGTTTTTATTTCCTGCTCCCCCTTTGAATGGGGGTATTACAGCTGCTGTCCTCGAGTCATGTAGCCACTGTTTTTTTTCCTGCTTTCCCTTTGAATGAGGGTACTACACCTGCTGCCTTTCAGTCCTGTAGTCACTTGTTTTTGTCTTGTTTCACCTTTGAGTGAGAGTAGTAGATCTACTTTTTCTTGGTCCCTTTTTGAATGAGGGTACTACATCTGCGGTTCCGCAGTCCTGTAGTCACTTTTTTGTTTCCTGCTCCCCTTTGAATTCTGATACTATACTTGCTGCCTTCCAGTTCTGTAGTCACTTGTTTTTTTTCCTGCTTTCCTTTTGAATGAGGGTACTACACCTGCTGAACCCTGGTCCTTTGGTCACTTGTGTTTTCCTATTTTCCATTTTAATGAGGTTAGTTAACCTGCTGTCTTCTAGACCTGTAGTCACTTGTATTTTCCTGCTTTCCCTGTGATAGGGGTTACTACACCTGTTGTCTCCCAGTCTTGTAGTCAATTGCTTTTTTTTTGCTTTCCCTTTGAATGGGAATAGTACATTTGCCATCTGCCAATCCTGTAGTCACTTGTTTTTCTTGATTTCCCTTTGAATGAGGGTAATATACATGCTGCCTTCCAGTCCTGTAGTCACTTGTTTTTTTCCTGCTTTCCCTCTGAGTGGGAGTACTATCCCTGCTGTCTCCCAGTCCTATAGTCACTTGTTTTTTCCTGCTCCCCCTTTGGATGAGGTACTACACCAGCAGCCTTGCAGTCCTGTGTCTCTTCACCACTAGCCAACAATGATCAACCAATATTATTATTATATATATAATATTGGCCTTCTTCTCTTAATGCCTGTGTCACACGTTCTTGTCCAAAGCCACAACCACTTCATCTCTAAACCACTGCAAGAGTTTGCTTGCTTGCTCAGTTGTATTCCACCCTTTTACCTCACCCTTGAACACCTTCCCCATCACAACTTAATCCACCACTCTAAAATGCCACACCATTGGCTTTGCCTTTATATTCTTAACTTTCCCCGGAAACTAAACCAAACAGTATCATTATCACTGTAATTTTGATGTATAGATGCTCTAATTTACTACAAATTGTCAGTCACATACTTAGTAACACACAGAAACATTTCTTCAGTCTAACTTTTACCATCAACATGACTCCACCAAGTTTTAAACATAGTATGATCCCAACATATCCAAAAATATTGACACCTAAAACTTGCCCCCAGCAACCACATCCCAGCTATGCTACTTGGAAAAGTAACCTTTAAATAAATTTTGGAGTACATGAAGAAAATGTTCAAAGTTGCTGCTCCTGGCAATGATACTGTAAATGCAAGCAGAAAACATACAACTTAGTCCAGGTATCCAGGTCGACAATCACCCTTGGTAACACTTGTAGCATTAGTAACAAGTGGCCTCAATTTAAACTATGGTTTATGAATGCAGTTGGCTTTGACCAATATGTGTCCATTGTCATAAGAAAGTCCTTCTATACTGTACAGCTTAAAACAAAGGGATTGTGTCTAGATCTAGGGACGTCATTGCTCCCCTTTACTCAGCCCTTTAGCATGTATCTGTCCAGTGACATGCAACAGCTGGAACGTCAACAGACATACCTTACTAGAATGACACAAGGCCAAAACAATTTGTCCTATTTGGACTGACTCAAAGCCATGTCATGATACTCAGTATCATACAGACTGCTAAGAGGTGACCTGTGTCTAACATACAAGGTATCCCCTATCCCATTGCTAATGGATTTAATGCACATTAGCAAGTCAGATGGCATCAGAGATACTTGGGCTAGGAATCTAAACCTCTTCTGCAACATCAACAGAATGGTTTGGAGGGACAGGTATATCTCACAGAGGATACTGCTGATCTGGAACAGATCATCTCTGTCCATATTCAAATGCACCTTGGATCTATGGATGCAAAACAGAAACATTTACCCCAGGACTGACCCCTATACTACTAAATGACAGAGGCAGCTCCTATATGCTTTATCCCATGCACAGGTCTCCTCACATTATCTGTATATGATCCCAATTATTCTCACTAAGGGTGGTATATAATTATCAATCATGGGATGGATAAGGCCAATCTAACATCAGACTGATAGGTTAATTTAAGCACCAAAAGAGAAATTGGTTAGGCTTAAAATGGCCCACAAGGGTAGCTAGCTGTGCGTCCATATGAACCTATGAAGCTGTAAACCATAACTCTATCTTAGTAACAACGACAGAACCATGGATGAAAGATGTAGATCAATGTGTGTATATAGCTTTAAGAAGCTATCTAAGGGCTTGCACATCTGTATAAATACTGAGCATGTGCAAGTCTGACTGCCATTTTGTAGGTAGCTTTTGAGATGTAAGCATGTATGTATGTAAGCTCTGTCTGCTAACTAGTTTGTTCATATTTAATGATGCTGCTATCCATCCTGATGTGTTTCTACGTATTAAAGAATCTAAAAGAAACCCCAAGCCATCTTGTTATATGTGTTAGAGACAAACGAGCGACAAAAGACAATGCTTGAATAGCTCCCAAATCACTCAAAACACTTTATTTTTTTAATGACAACAGACCACAGGAAAGAAGTTATGGGGATCCTTTTACACTAATAAAGAACTGAGATACTTTTTCAAACAGGGTTTTATTAAGGTTAACTCCAGTAATAACAAAAACCCAAGTGGACACTAATCTAAACAACAATAACAAACCATACAAAGATCATTGTAGACAACATTCATATACCACCTTCATACTGTATATATCTTTCTCTCTATCTATCTCTGTTTAGTAATGACAGGTGAACCTTTCACTCTCCCAAACATTATAAAATATTTTATGTAGGATATTAATCTTGATTACGCAAATTCTTTGAAGACTTGGCTAAACAGACTTACTGTTTCACGTAACCTTTTTCCAGCTGGAAAAATCATTGTACAAGGTTAAATCACATGACTGACAGACATGCCTAACTATATATTATGATTATTAACATACCGGAGAAACTGAACGCCATACAGCTACTTCCAAAAACACTAACTGACCACAGACCTATCATTTATACTTGATCAATAAAAAAAAAACTTCAAAAAAAGGCAGGAATTGAATAAGTAAGCAATGTTGCTTAGGTTATTTGATATATAGCAATATATGTGAATTATAATGTTTGTTATGTTAATATAGTTTGATTACTTTTAAATGAATGTAAATTTGCTTATGTCACAATTGATAATTCAATAAAGGTGTTTGAAAAATAAAGAAATAAAGAAGGAAAGAAAGAAAAAAAAATCTTCCTCCAAATTATGTTAACAATAAGAAAGACAACTGAGCCTTTACAGGATGAGCTAAGGAATGTGCTTAATAAAATAGATTGATTCTCTGTATTTAGGCCCACAAATCCTGAAGCTACCCTCTTTGTTTTCTTCAGTACCCTTATTCCTATTCCACACAATCTATTCCTAAAACTAGAATATGAAACATAAAGCCTCATAACGATTGGGGGAAAAAAAACTCTTAATGACTAGGATAAACATACAAAACATAAGAATCTGGGAAGTAGCACCAGAATTAAAATAGTCTGAAACAGAACCACTTTTGAAATACAATAGAAAAAACATAGTACCTAATAAAAATATTTTCAAATCTCCAGGAAGCTAAAACAGAAACTCCTGAAACACTCAATTCTTTTATCTAATTATTATCAGTTATACTCCAGCCCCAGACCTCAGTCAGAATAAACTCAAGCCACATAATCTTCATCCCCCATTAAACTAATGCATTCCATACTTCATTATCTCCCATTCTACTTCAGGGCTATTACTAGTAAAAAGAAGTTAGAGACCCCCTAGTAGACCGCCTAATCAGTACAACATGGTAATCACACTGTTCACCCCTACTGTTAAAAATTGGAAGAGAATCACTATTCACCCATCTTGCCCACATCTTTAGTCTACTTCTGACAATTAACATAGTTCCTAAAGATGTTGATAAAAACATGTCACAGTCCTCCCTCTCTCCAATCTGAATAACCTCAAAACAGCCTAAACTTTCTAGCCTCTAGCTAATTTAGACATGATTGCCCAATGACTTGAAAAATTAATCTATGACTAAATAGTGCAATACCTATCTAAAGTATGACATCTTGTCATACAGATATCATGAGGAAAGACCAAAATTACACATAACTTCTGTCTTCTCCCTTACATACAAATGTGGAAATTGGCAAACATACTGGTGCAATCTTCACTGAATTCAAAAGAGATTTTGAATGTGTTGACCCAGAGAGTACAGATTCTCAGATGAGGTATGCACGTGGTTTTCTAACTATTTACAAGACAGGACATGTAATGTTTCATCAGATTCAGGAAAACTTTTCCATCAGTCAGTCTCAAAGGTGTCCCACAGGGTTCCATACTGGACCATCTACTCTTCTTCTTGTTTATTAGCACCCATGGGGTATTTCTAAGCTGATCTTCTTCTATATACTGATGATATGGTGATCACCATAGCAGCTCCATCATGAAAAGAATTTAATACAGTGCTGCAAAATTACTTTATAAATATATGGAACAGACAACAAATAAATAAGCCACCCTTAAAGAATTCATATATAAAATATTTCAACGATCTTGCAAGCCACTAAGTTGTGACTATATATGCCTTGCCATTACCCTTACTCAATTTGCACATCCCTTCTCCAGAAGGGTCATGCCAGTCAATCCTGGGGCTAGTTTCAGTATATAGTATCTACTGTTTACAAAGTCAAATCGTTGGTGGTCATGTCTAATATGGTTCTTTATATCACAGTGTATGAAGTGGGTTGTAAAACGTTACATGGCTTTACAGATGAGGCTTGTAAGGCTGATAGGTCTGTAATTACCCAGGTTGGTAGTAAGGCCTTCCTTAAGGAGGGGCACCACCACTAAACTGCATAATTATGATTCATCAGGGGCAAAAAACAGTTGCTAAACATAGATTAAACAGTTTAAAGAGTTTGTTTGCAAGGCCATGTTTAACACTACTAAATAAGCAACAGGGTATATTGTCAGGTCCTATGGATGAAATATTTGTGTAGGGGTTAGCACTCTCAGCAAATTATTTTTATGAATAATTGTGAAAGTAAGGGAATGAGATATTTCAGGGCTTCTGATAGAAGTTTCAGTAGTGAAGTTGGCACTAAATTAGCTTGCAACAATATTGGCAAGGTCTCTTGGACTAGCAAGCATATGTTACAGATAAATACACTATACATACATGACAATCCATTTATAATAATAAAAAAAAATCAATAAATAATTTCCCTTCCAAGCTGTTACTCATTAACAATACCTTTGGGTAAAAGAAAAAAAAAAGAAAAGAAATAAGAAATACCTTGGGTAATCCTTGACCAAGCACTGATTTTCCTATCCCATATAGAAGGACAGTTTGATGAAGTGCTTACCTAACTCAAAGTTACAGTCAAGATTCCCTGCTTACTAAAGAGGCTAGACAATCCTTTGCCATTAAAGTCTGATGTGTACACTACAGTATGCTCTTCCTACATTTGTCCGGCCAGTCACAGAGCGCAGACATTTTGTAAGACAAAATAAAATTAGGATTTATCCATCTCAGCTCTTATAATGAGCAATATTATGTAACCATTAAAAAGTCTGACTCCCAGGTCCAAAACTCATTTCTTTATTCTTTTGAAATTAACTACATTTTAGCAATACTCTTGTTTTTATTTTCTGTTTTTTTTTTATTTTTATTTTTTTAATTTGTTAATCAGGCTAGTGCACTGGTCAAAGGATCTTTTTCAGCTATGACTCAAGATATATAGGCAAAAATAATATGTGAAAAATGTTTCATGAAAAGGAGAATTTCTTTTCAGCAGCTTTTCGACATTGCACATATGAAGGATGTCTAGCTAGGCAGTGGTACACATATGGGCCAGGTCAAACATCAAAGAAATACAATATGGTAAATATTACAAATCAACAATCATACAACAGTAAAATAAGCAAAAAATAGATGATAATACTTAATACTAACGTCAGAGTAAAGATTACTCATAAACAAATGCATCCCCTTATGAAATGCCTACACTTGAAACTCTATTCATCAACAATCACTTCATGCTTTAGAGTTATGTATTTAATACCAACACCAATGTAAATTTACACACACACACACACACACACACACACACGCGCGCGCGCGTGTGTGTGCGTGTGTGTGTCTAAATGAGAGATAGGGGTTGTAAGCATAATGATGTAAAACTCTATTCAGTCTGTACACTGTGACTAAAAGGTTGTCATAATGTTTCTCCTACAATATTACTGATATGGCCTCAAAGTCACACAGCCACAGCTGCTCTGAAGCTAAACCTGCTGTTTGACATCCATGAGTTGATGTTTCATGCAGGCAGACTTCTGTATGATGGCATCAGAACAGGCTGACTAGCTAAGATTGTTGGTGTGAGGCACTTGCTTGGCTGTGCAAATATATTGTCTTATGAAATGTCTACATATGCAAGTATAATGCATGCTTGAGAGTTTGAAGATAAAACAAGCATAAGAGTTTAGCATAGAATAACAGTATAAAAATATTCTTTAATCAGCACTTCTGAAAAATCTCTGTAATAGCAGTGTTTATTTTGTTTAATCAGATGAGATCTGAGTTGCTTTTTGACTAGTATTATTGCATCTGTTTGTTTAATATCTTGTGGAATATCATTATAGTATGTTGGAACTATTTTAGAAAAGACACTGTCTGTAGTGGTGAGCTTGAAGGGAGACATATTTAACAGAGTTCAGTGCTACATAGTAAATATGGAAATTCTCTTTGAAATAGTATGATTTTTAAAGGTGTACAGCATCTAGGTAACCACTGGAAATGTTAAGACCTGCTTCAGTAAGTTCCATAATATGAAGACTGATTGGCAAAAAAAAAAACAGACTTACATATACAAATTTCAAGATGGCGAGTTCCCAAAATATTCTCATTTTTTTACAGTATGGTAATCTCACGGTTAAGTCCAGGGGTATAGGGAGCTTCCTTTCTGTAAGAAACAAGTTTAAAGGAGAAAAGAGATGTTTGATATTCTCTTTTTTCCTGCATTTTTTTTTCCAGTGTCGTAGCACTCAGCCTTGACCTGTGTCTTGCTTTTTGAGCCATGAAAGACCCAGTCTTATTCGACCTCCTGTTTATTCATAAAACCTGTGACTTTATAAACACCCACACTAAGGACCTAGGTTTACACCTACAAATTAGCAAAATTTGCTTGAGGGATAGGTTACTAACTCAAAGTATTCCTTGTCTATGGAAAACCTACCACCACAAGTCAAATAAAGAACTATTTGACTCCTTGGAACAAATATGCTTGATTAACCAGTACAGAACAGAAGTCACATGATTTATTCATGCATTAAATTTCCGTTTTTGGCCCTGAGTGCCATTTGGCAGGACTGCTAATATTTAGCTGTTAAGCGTGCTCCTGAGTTTTTGTAGCCACTTACTGAAAAAAGGAACATTGCAGCCATCTGTACCGCTGAATGGCTATAATTCAAAATGTTATTGAAGTATTGCCTCATTAAGAACTCTTATCTGCAAGTGCTGATTAGCTAGTTAATTTTAGCTATATAACTGTTACACTGTTTGTAAAGCTTTTTAGCTAGGTTCACTGTGTGAAAGGTATTAACTGGAAATTTTCTCTACTTGTTAAGCACCTGTTTGTTTGTTCTTATTTCCTGCCAAGGAGTGTATCATATAACTGATTTGTTTGCAGTTAAAATTATTCTGTAGAGACTCCTTGCTCCTTTATCTGTTTAAAAACTTTCATTCTGTGACTCACTGCTGTTCTTTTGCTGTGATAAACATTTCTGTAGTGTTTACTGGCTAAAAGAGTGTAAGCTAGTAGCTGTAGTATTGTTCCCCATTCTCCCTCCCTGTTGGTGTGCTGCTGTTATACGTGGTGGTTTGCAGTTGCCCGCCCCTAATGTAAATTTAATCTGGGACACTCCTCCCAGTCTAGTGTCATTAGCTCATTCTACCTAATATAGAGAGAACATTTGAGAAGGCCAACCCACTTAGTTTCCTAACCTTGAATTATCTTTTGCTTCTCCTTTCTCCCTTTCCTTTACAAAAAAAAAAACAAAAAAACTTTGCTTGAATCTCCTTGTGTTCTGCTTAACTGTAACAAAAAATAAGCTTATTTCCTGCCTTTCCAATAACTAGTCTAGTCCAGATACAGATTTGCTATATCCAGGACTGTCTGTAAGCTTCTCAGCCTGTCTGTGTTGGATGGAAGCCTGCTAGCTTATCAGTGGGGATGGTAAGCACTAGGTAACCTATCTACCACATAAGGAGTGGTTTCTGGTCCAGAAATTGTAGTTATTGGCCATCTGGGCAGTTTTACCATCTCTCTCAACTTCCTGATGTAAAAGCCCACATTTGCACTTGTTTCCTCCCTTTCTGTAACTAGTCTAGATCAGGTACAGATTTGCTGTATCCAGGACTGTTTGTAAGCTCCTGAGCCCCCCAAGCCTTTCTGAGTTGGAGGAAAGCCTTCTAGCTTATCAGTGGGAGTGGTAAGCACTAGGCGATAACCTATCTACCACATAAGGAGTGGTTCTGGCCCAGAAATTGTAGTTATTGGCTGTTTGGGCAGTTTTTCCAACTCTCTCAACTTTCTGATTTAAAAACCCGCATTTGCACTTGTTTCCCCCCTTTCCTGTACTTAGTCTAGTCCAGATACAGATTTGCTGTACCCAGGACTGTTTGTAAGCTTCTGAGCCCCCCGCCCCAAGCCTTTCTATGTTGGAGGGAAGCCTGCTAGCTTATCAATGGGAGTGGTAAGGACTAGGTAATCTATCTACCACATAAGGAGTGGTTTCTGGCCCAGAAATTGTAGTTATTGGCCATCTGGGCAATTTTTCCATCTCTCTCAACTTTCTGATTTAAAAGCCTACATTTGCACTTGTTTCTTTCCTGTAACTAGTCTAGTCCAAATGCAGATTCTTAGTTTTAGCACTTGAATTTGCTTATTTGTGCTCAGTACTTGTTCAGAACTTGTTGTAAGTACTAAATAAGCTATAAATTACTACAGCACTCAGCCTTCTTCATTACCTAGAGGAAAACTGTTTTTGTACTTACTTTCTCACTTGCTTAGAGAAAAACAGCTCTTGTACTCACTTTCCTCCCTTGTCTAGAGGAAAATATTTTTTTATTCAGGCATGTCCAAGGGTCAGCTCCCAGTGTTCTCTCCTGTCTATCTGATGAATCTGGGTATCTTGGGGCAATGCAGCAATTGCCTCATGTACACAGAAAACCCTCTCATCCTACCACCCAACACTACAACCTGTGAGAGATGCACTTATATAGCCAAACTGGAGGTAAAGCTCTCTCCAACCAAGACTGAACTTGACTGTCAACAGGAGAAGGTAAACACTTGCACCACACCACACTCATCACATAGTCTCACTAAACCTACACCACCAAAATCCACACATAGAAACACAAAAACATTCACGGAGACTCTCAATAATAATCTGCTCAAGCAACAGAGACCTCTAAAACAGAAACGCAAGCAACCTCCACCCCCCCAACACAACACAAATGACACATAGCCCACAGACTCAGTGTGCCACTCAACCACAGCACATAAGGCAAAACAACGTACCCAACACACTAGTCATAGGTGACTCTATAGTCAGGTACACTGATGTCCCACTCACCAGGCTAAACAAGGAGAAGGTTACTGTCAGCTGCCTGTGGGGTGCCAGGATCCGCCACATAACCCATGCACTCAGGTCACTCCACAACAGGTACAAATATGACTATGTCATTGTCCATGATGGTGTGAACGAACTGAGATGTATCTCCCTGGACTACATGAAAAGAGACATGGAAGAGCTCTCCGATCTTGTAGCCCAGACAGGTATGACCCTAGCCCTGAGTAGCTTCCTACCATTGACCAGAACGATATTGCAATACAAGGACAAAATGATTGACTTCAACAATTGGCTAAGCTTCTGTTGTCATTCTAAGGGGATCCAGTATCTGTCTGCCTGGGACGACATGGTCAACAGACCATGATGCCTTGCCAGAGATGGCCTGCACCTGTCGCCCCTGGGATTCCGGATACTAGTTAAGGCTCTTTCCAACCCTATAGTGCCTTTTTTAGGCAAGGTTAAAATGACAAATTTACCACCGTAACAGGAACAGGCAAGCAAAAACTGAGGATAATGCTACTCAGTGCTAGAAGTCTAAATCTCAAAATGCACTACCTCAAGGCACTCCTTAAAATGGAGAACATCAGTATCTGTGCAGTGACTGAGACCTGGTACAAGGCTCCATAGAGCACCTCTGCATTACCAGGCTATAACTCATACCACACTTTTCGGCCATCTAACCTGGACCGGAACACCAAAGGTGGAGGTGTGTCCATATTCAACAAGGATATCCACACCTCCAGGCTAGTTGCTCGGCATAATGCATCCAAGGTTATCCAAGTGCAACTAAATCTGGGCAAAACTGCAATCCAAATTGTAGCTTGTTACAGATCCCCCACCATGCCCCAGAATTCACACTTCTCGTTTCTTGATATACTGGAAAATATTAGAGTTCAACCAAACACTCTAATAATGAGCAATTTCAACTACCCCACCATTAACTGGGAAAACTACTCATGTACCAACTCTTTCGCTCAATGCTTTCTGGATCCACATTCCCATCAGGGGCAACAATATCCTAGACCTAATCATTACTAGTGACCGATGTACCACACCTGAAGTCAAATCCTCATTGGTCAGATATGACCATAAGCTAATCACCCTAGATATCCACATCCTGCCCCCCCCATTAAGGAAAGTATGGTAAAAAATTTCTCCAAAGCCAACTTCATGCTTCTTAAGACAGAAGTGGTGAACTTTATGACACCCATGCAGATGGACAATACAGTTACGCCAGCTGAATCCTACACAAATGCACTCTATAAGCACTTACATGAGTGCATGGATTGTACTATCCCAAACAGAACCAAGGCACTATGCTCCGAAAAAAGGAAGCCAATCTGGTGGTCCCCTGCCATAAACAAACTGTACAACAGAAGGAAGAAACTGTTGCAAAAGAGAGTAAAATCCCATGCATGGAGGAGCTCCCTGATCAGCCTCAGTAAGAAGCTGAGATCCCTTATAAGATCCTCTAAAGCTAGCTATACAAACAAAATTGCCACTGATTCTAAGGACAACCACAAAGCATTCTATAGCTATTTCAAGAATCTCAATGGCAACACCCAGATCTGATCTGAGTTACAGCACAATGGCATGAAAATTACAGAACCAACTGATATTGCCAACATCCAGGCAGATAGGTTCATTGCTAACTTTACCCCCCTCTCATACCATAAAGGGCCCATATCTATACAGGAAGAATGCAGAGTCCCTGTAATCACAACTACGCAGGTAAAAGCTGCACTCTAAAGTCAAAAACACAGCATCCATGGGACTAGACAATGTCAAAGGCTGCGTTTTACATGAACTTCAGAACGAACTGGCTCCCCACCTAAGCAACACGTTCAATCATATCCTCACATCTGGCTTTGTGCCCATTGAATGGCGTACAGCAACATTTATCCCACTCCACAAAGGTGGAGCTACCACTGATCCCGTGAACTATTGCCCTATTAGCCTGATGAGCCTGGTCTTCAAGGCCATGGAACGTATCATCATGGAACTCATAAACAAAGACATTGGTAATCTCCAAACTCTGGACCCCACCCAGTTCAGGTTTGTGAAAGGCAGATCATGCCTCCTGAATCTGATCAACTTCTTTGAGGCAGTCACCAAAGCCGTAGACAAGGGTAAAGCAGTTCACACAGCCTATCTAGACCTTGCCAAGGCATTCAACACCACCCCCCATTCTGGAATTATAGCTAAATTCACTAAACTAGGTATAAATCCCAATGTCACAAGATGGGTTGCCAACTGTCTCACTGACAGAACCCACACTGTAAAAGTTGCTGACTC